>NW_010307289.1:3038-45166 GCF_000700745.2 Antrostomus carolinensis
AAGGAAGTCATCATCTCCCTGTACTCAGCACTGGTGAGGCCAAACCTCGAGTACTGTGTTCAGTTTTGGGACCCTCAAGACCAGAAAGACATTGAGGTGCTGGAGCGTATCCAGAGAAGGACAATGAAGCTGGTGAAGGGTCTGGAGCACAAGTCTTATGAGGAGCTACTGAGGGAACTGGGGTTGTTTAGTCTGGAGAAAAGGAGGCTGAGGTGAGACACCACTCTCCACAACTGCTTAAAAGGAGGTGGTAGTGAGGTGGGTATCAGATCTCCCAAGTAACAAGTGGTAGTATGACAGGAAACAGACTGCTGTTGCAGTAGGGAAGGTTTAGATTGGACATTACAAAAAAATTATTCACTGAAAGCATTACCAAGCACTGGAATAGGATGCCCAGGGAAGTGGTTGAGTCATTGTGTCTGTAAGTATTTAAAAGACATGTAGATGTGGTGCTTACGGACATGGTTTAGTGGTGGACTTAGCAGTGTTGGGTTTACAGTTGGACCTGATGATCTTAAAGGTCTTTTCCAACCTAAATGATTCTATGATTCCTCATGATCAGTGTAGCTAACTACAGTTGCTTTGTGAGGAGACTGTGAAATCTTGAAAATTACCAAGTTAAGTAGTTCTGCCACCTATAAGTTCATCTAACATTGGTGTAATGGATGGTTTTGTGCTATAAGATTGTTTTAAAATTGTAACAGAAATGACTGCTAGTATACAATGCACCTTTAAAACAGTGCAACAAGCAATATGCTGCACATCAATGTTCAGTGTTACTGCTTTGGATACAGTGCTCAGAAGTCCTACTGTGAGTAGTAGATATATTGAAGCTAAGGTTGTTTAGAACTCTAGGGACTACTGTGAGCTATTGGAAACTTTCTGTCATAAGGAATTATGAAAGATTTTCAAAAGACAAAGAGGAGTTAGGCAGTATGTGATTTCAGGGAGACGTGGAGATCTGGCTTCTACCTTATGCTGTTGAAAACATTTATGTGCTTCTCTCACCATGTTCCATAAAATGCTAATTTTTTGTTATCAAAATCATAGCCTTTCAACTTTAAAAAAAATTTTTTTTATTTAATTTCTACAAATGCATTTTAGCTGATGATAACATCTATTTACTATTTTTCTTATACTACACAAGGAAAGAGAAAAGGTAGATTTAACTGAAAAGACTGAGGAGACTGGGGAAAGGAGTAGTATCAGAACTAATTACAGCCCTTGCGATGGATGCAGCCTGACAGACCATTATTTTTCTTCCTAGATGTGGCCAGGGAATGGATTCTTGCCCACATAAATTGTTCTCACCAGCCATTGCTTGCTGTATTTTTTCCTAAGGGATCTTTAACTATCCACCATTAAGTGTTATGAGTTCAGAAGTGCTTGATACCACAATTGTGTATCCTCTTGTGTGACAGAAATGGTCATAGTTGTCACATTACAGGATAGGACTTGTTATGCATCTTAATAGTTAATGGATGTATATCTGTCATGTGATGGAGAATCACCTGTATATTCACCATCTGAGTGGAAAATGGAGGTTAAAGAGGCTTTATAAAAGACTCCAGAAGAGTCTTCATGATCCTGAAAAGTTAGATAGTAGTGTGTTAGGAATTTGAATGAGTACATTTTAAAATAATTGTTAACAATCCTAAATTCCTGAAAATAATTATATCTTTGAAGGGCTGAAATAGATATTCTGCCAATAAGCAAGAGCTCTTCCTCCTTCATCATTTCCATAAACCAAATTCTGTCCTTCCCAAGACATAAATAACTCAAACAACTCCGGTGAACTTTCTAAGGTTTAGGTATTGTTTCAGGACTGGATTCTTGTTCAAGGAAACTCATGTACATATGCTTAATTATGAGATTGAGCAGATGTTCATTGTTGTCTGACTGGGATGGTTTACACATTTATTTAATTAAATTTCTTAGTTGGGTCCTATAAATTAATTTTCTGTTTGAGATGAACCCTCTCGTATACAATGGTCTCTTTCTTGTATGTTAACAGCAGGCAAGTGATGCACTGGAACCTTTTTGACACTCCTGTGCTCCTTTTTGAAGTGGAATTGGAACCTTCCTACTCCAATGCTTTTAACGTGGATCAAAGAATGTGGAAATGTTGTTTAGATGTGAGCTCCTATTTATTCCATACTAGAACCAGTATAACTCTGAGTGTAAGCCTGCCTCAAAGAAAATTTAAAGCAAAAGCTTTTTTCATTAGTGCACCCAACCAATATTTTCCCTAGGAGTTTTCAAAACCAATTTAATTCACAAGTGATTTGGACTTGGTTTAAAGAGCCTGTCAGTGGTTGTTTATATAAAGAGAAGCAGTTTAGAAAGTGTGTTCAGTGAAAGGAAAGGAAATTTAAAGTGAATCACCAGAGCTTGCAGAATAATAATTCCTGATAGCGGAAAAAAGGATTCAAAACAATAAAGCTAACAAAAGCACTCAGATCTAGAGAAGACACCATAATTGGGGAAACCTGTGTGAAAGTACTAAAGCAGCAGGAAAGCTGAATTGATTTTTTTGGAGCTGTATAATACAAGAAAAGATTGGCAGATATATTATATACTAGAAAAACGCCTGCTGTGCACAAGGAAAAAATACCTCCTTTATATATTGTCCTTTAATGTTTTTAAGATTATTGATGAGATAAGGTTATTCTTCTGGCTGCAATGACTTTCTGTGGATTTGGCTATTACATAAAGCTTTCAAAGGAAGGTTCTAAACACCTTTACATTATCCTGTTATTTTTCTAGAAAGAGATTTAGCAAGTCTTTGCATTAAGTGTAATTCAACTTAATGTTTAAAGTGATAAAGTATGATGCTCCTTCCAGTTTCCATTTAAAATAAAATGGTACTAGGAATAAATAATAATAACAACTTTAAAAGAAACTTAATTATATTTACTATTTATTAACTGAAGAAGCTTGGGAAGCTGTTCCCTTCAAATTTCATAGCTTTGTCCCAGGTAATATAGTGAGAGCAGTGAAAGAACTCGTGTCATTAAATATTGAACCCACTGTGACACGTAGTTTTTTGCTTTCTTAGCTTAGCACTGTCATGATTAAAGGATGTTGAGTGCATTTCCTTTCAGGGAAGTCCTCTCACACACAACTACACAAATGGCATGGACAGGGCTTTCACTGGCAATCACGGAGCATAAAGTTCACACCTTAGAGATGGAAAAAGTACATGCATACAGAAAATTATAATATGCTTTGGATAACCACACCACTGTATCAATAAAGTACAAACGTTGTCTATGAGACATTGTACAAAGGGATTATAAACTTTTCATTAAAAATTGAATTAGTTTAAAGTAAAAAACTGTGTTTAAATATAGCTGTGACTGTATTATTAACATGTTACAATCTAGTCTCCTCTACATTGTGCAATATTTTTTGAAAAAAGAGTTATCAAAATCTGTGTTGGCATCCCAAAAGAGTCGATCTTATACAAAACCTTGATTTTGTTATATCAGATCACTGATGTAGTACTGATTCAAGAAGAATTTGTATTATTGAATAACCAATATCATATCATATTATACCATGCAAACTCTTCTTCATGATTTTCTTTCCAATCTAATGTCTAAACCAAAGATCAAAGGAATATTTAAACATGGGAAATGGTAATGATGGTAATGAAAAGTGTGTAATTTACCATTTAAGAGGAAGATTACAAGAATGTTGGAGAACAGCTCATCTTCCCTACAAATTTTTCTTCATATATCATAAGGCTGGTGACGTGAGGTGATAGTGATCTAGGAGTACTGTTCTTGTCTCTTCCACTTCTTTCCCACACTATTTCTATCTCTTTTGTTTTCTCTTGTTGTTTGTGACATTCTTCCTTCACACAATTCTGTCTGCTTAGATTTTTTTCTCTGTCTACTTCCGGAGTTTGTCAGTACCCCAGTTTATAATCCGAGCCTTTTTTGATGTATAGTATACACTAATGGCAGCCTGATTTTCTTTTGGTGGCTTATAAATTTGCATCCATATTAGCAAATAATGTAGTTCAATAGCAGTAGATTTACAGGACAAATTGTTTAGTGCTGAGAACCCAACACTCCCATTATTCATGCTTCAGCGAGCTTTAACTCACACTAGACCTGGTCTGGCCCCATGGACTGAGTGCCCATTAGCAGCTAGAGTACCTGAGGTGTGAGACAATCTTCCTGTGCAGGTTCAGATGAAAGAAATTGAGTTCATGTACGCTAGACCACTCCACAACGTGAGCCAAGGCATTTTAGCTGGGGACAACAAGGAGATTTGCTTAAAAATTATGCTCTGGATATGAACTCAAACACTAATATAGACATATAACACATTTCAGCAAAACTCTCCAAATTTATTTGTAATTTTGCAGCTTCAAATTTCTGATATTTTCTTTGTTTTTTTCATGCATTATTCACTTTCTTCAGCTCATATATGTAATTACCCAATGACATTTTCTTGGAGCCATTCACAGATGTACAGTGTAGGCATCAGATATTACCATTCTGATTTGCTATCCCTTTTCATTTGCTTCTTGCATTTATAAAGGATAGCGGGATATCATGAAACTGTGAAATCCACTTGGGAGAAGTCCCTGGTCATTCAAACATTTTTGTGTTTCTGTTCATCAGAATATGGTGGACTCTTCTTAACCTACTATAGTGACAGATTGCTTTGAAAGAGAACAATAAGTCATTTGGGACTTCATATTTCAGCATACTAATTTTTGTGAATTGGTTGTGATAATTTTTTTCTGTATGGTTAGCTGTTATATTTCCAAGCTTTGTAGTATTTTGTAGAACTTTTAAAAAACTGTTTCCTTTGCCTTATTGGGAATCACTCTTCTTTGTCATTAGGATGCTATGGCATCAACAGGGAAATGTTAGAACATTGGCCATTTTGATAACAATAA
Organism: Antrostomus carolinensis; assembly: GCF_000700745.2. NCBI lineage: Eukaryota > Metazoa > Chordata > Aves > Caprimulgiformes > Caprimulgidae > Antrostomus > Antrostomus carolinensis. Next base: position 7,957 of record NW_010307289.1, read on the forward strand.
ACCTCACAATTTGCTATGAGACCTGTTATTTTTAATCTTCTCCACAATAGCAAAAATAAGACTATAAAAAGAAATGGCTGATGTTGACATATACCACTCAATAAAAAAATGTATGAAAACTGGTTTTTTAAAGGTGAAGACTGAAGTCTGTATTTTCTGTCAGCAGCAACGATCTGTCTTCTCTTCTATAAGTAAATAGAAACACATTTGATAAGTAGTTTTAGAGATTATCATCATCAACTGTAAATTTCCAGGAAGAATTCAGTTTGTTGTTGCTTTTATAATTAGCTGAACTGTGTAATGCTGATATTAAAACCATTGAAAGCAGGCTTCTCGGTGCTGCTTCACAAATGAATGCAATCCAGTATCTCATTTACATTCCGCTCCTAGTGTCTGCAGCAGATCTATAAATAGAGTAGGCTACACACAGAAATTTATTATTGCAGATGATAGCAATTTTCTTTGCAAAGGTGTCTGGAGGCATTATTCATGAGATTCATTCTGGTAGACTCTCCAGCTGAGATCTTCACTCCCCAGAACTGTGGGTGGTCAGTTTAAGAAACACACTAATCAACTGCTATGCACAAAGATTGCCACAAGACTTTCCTATTTCCCTCTTTTAAAAAATGCAGGAATTCTCTCAGCTCTAGATTATTTTCTCTAGTCTGATTGCATGGATATTATAACTGGTGAACAGATTTTTAGAAATCATTTGTATTTGACATTTTATCATTGAATATCCTAATGATTATGCTAATATCAGGAAAAACATAATGGCAGTGGTTTGATACAGCTCACATCATGTCTTCTGCATTTATACCCACAGACACATGTGACCTTATCAAGTACAAGACAGATATGTTTCTGTTCAGTATTGAGGATGTGTAGTGATCACATGAACTGACCTATATAGCTGGCATCTAATTTCCGTCATAAAACAAGGAGAAAATCAAATAAGACCTTTAATTAAATTACATTTATAAGAAGTGATAAATGGGAATGTCTTATACTCCTGCTTTTTGTATCTGATTTTAACTTTCCTACCATATCTGCCATTGTGCTATCTTTGTATACTGAAAAAAAGATAAATCATACAAACAGAATATGCACATTTCTACATGTTTGTTTTTATCACCCTTCAAGACTGATTACTACTTATTTTTCCCCTGGACTATTCTAATACTGTTTCTATGACTGAGAATATAAGGTACATGAAAGTAGAAATATTACCTGTTTATTCTGGTTCAATTTTAATATGATCACTACTGTAAGTATTCATATTTCAGTTTTCTTTACATCCTACTGTGTTATCACAGGCTATATGCAGTACCTGAACATTTACAAATGATGTTTCCATATGTAAACTAGTAACTTTACTTTTTTTGTTGTTTTCACTTTCTTTTTTTCAGACTTAATAGTTAAGAACTGTTTTTCTGTAGCAGTTATTTTGAATATGTTATGAAAGCAGCAGCACAAATACAGAGTGAGACATTTGAAAAGTTATATATTATCAGGAGAGGAAAGATAAATTAAGATATAAAATTAAACATAAAAAACCTATCAAGTCATCCATAAAGCATTCTGACATCTCTAATGTGAAGTACACAAGCAAGAAAAAGAAGAAATTAAGAGTGTAAAAACAAAAAAGTATATTACAACCATAAATCAAATGTCACTGATCTTCTGCAAGTGTAAAACCCATCCTGTTTTTTTAAGTGTGTTTTGGTACTTATACTTTTTTGTGTTTTTAATTTAAATTTTTCAGTGATGCAGAAAATTGGTTTTGTGAGTGCCCTAAACTCTACTCTGGAAAACTCTGCCAGTTTGCAACTTGTGATGAAAATCCATGTGGAAACGGTGCTACGTGTTTTCCAAAGTCCAGCCGAGATGCTGTTTGCCTTTGTCCATATGGAAGATCTGGCATCCTCTGCAGTGATGGTAAGAACCGTGTTCTTCTAGCATTCATCATAGAATCATAGAATGGTTAGGGTTGGAAGGGACCTTAAAGATCATCTAGTCCCAACCCCCCTAACATGAGCAGGGACACCTTCCACTAGACCAGGTTGATGGAAGTTTCTATCATTCATAGAAGCTGTGGTAAGAAACAAGTCAAATGCTTTGGAGGCAAAACACTGAAAGTGACCACCTCCCCACCTACAAACAGCCCAAAATACAGTCACAAGCAAAGAATGTCTGAGCTGAGCATCCTCTCCGCTGGTTGTTTCATAAAAGTGTCAGAAAAAGAAAGGAAGACAGGGGAATCAAAGAAGCTGAGTAGATAAGCTAGGAAATACCAGGTAGTGTCTGATATTTTAGGAATTTACTTGGAGAAAAACTGAGAGAGAGACTGACTGATAACGCCTTTGGAGAAACTGATTTCTCCTGTAGTTTGATTTTTCCTGTACTTAGGGAAGCATTACATTGTATATTTTGTAAACCAAGGGAGTGTATAAACAATACTTTTTGGACTGTAAAAATACCACCAGGCACTAAAATTTGATTCATTTCTCAGGTCAAAAGGAGGAACAAATTAAAATTTACCAAGTGTTTTGCTATGAAACAGGATACAGTATGAAGGGAAATTAATATAGCTAAGTAAATAGGTCATTTTGACCAGTATTACCAAATGAAGGGCTTTTATTCCTCAAGCACTGTTTATAATGATTGCTGTAGGTCAGAAATTCTTGTGTGTGAGCATCCAAGATATTATTTTCCCCTACACTTAATGTAGCAAGAAGTAATGATTAAAAAATCTGCATGTAGAAAATAATCACTGAGTCTGAGCTGATTCAGCAGTGCATATGAAGTACCTTTTAAAATAAGTATTAAGCAATGTTCAGGTCAAATTAAAGTCTCCACTGTCTTTTTCTTCATATCATATACATCTTCATCTCTTATTTAAAATTTTAGTTTCCAAAATTCTCAGTAACTGCATGTTTATGATTTATCCATCTATTTTTCTACACTTCTTCCCCAAATCACCTGATTTCCTCCTTCTCCCTACCTTTGGTTCCTCCCCTAAACATCCCATAATTCCTGTGCTGTTCTGAAATGCTCTTCACCTGCATCCCATTATGTGTCCCATACCCCATGGCACGACACCCCTCTGTCTAAAAGGTGCTCCAGCATTGACTCATTGTGGTGGGTGTCACACCTGGACACTGAGGCTGAGTCTTCTGGGACAGGCCTGGGAGCAACCCAGACAGGATGTCCCTTCTTCTGAATCTTTAATTTGGGTTTCTTCCTGCCTTTGGGCTCTGTACTCTTTTGGGATTGTGGAGATGGGCTCATGGTGGGGTGATGGCTCCTGGGATAGGACTGGGAATAGCTGGAGCAGGGTATTAGTTGAGTTCCCACCGCTTGCCATTGTCTCTCTGTGCTGCTTTGTGGGTGTGTAAGTGAGCATATATCACATAACCAAACACTGTTGATTTGAGGAGTTAAATGCCCCCATGACTTTTAACTCAGGGCAGTGGCGTTGCCTGAAACAATAATTTAGTCACTTACTAAAATAGAAAAGAGGTAATATTTAGCAATGCACATCATCATTATGCAACAATCTGGAACAGAGAGTATGTCTATATGGGCAGTTTGACTCAATCTCCCAAATGACTTTGGTTTTTTAAACTGTACATAAAGGGATCTATAGAATTTAAACTAAGTCCAGTTATTGAGCTCTGTTTTTTCAGTAGTTTTGTGTGAAAGCAGCCAACATTCAAACCCTCGTCTGATAAATTTCCTTTCATATTTAATTTAGTAAAAAGTTGTTTGCATTGTGTTTCTTGCAGGTTGTAAATCTCCAGTATTTAGGATCGCACTGGTGAATGACAGTGTTTACAAATAGCACCTTTTCAGACCAAATGAATACACATTCTCTAGAAGTACTATGAATATTTTTTTTTCTGTAAAATGCTTTTTAAAATACTTTCTATATATTTTATTTTTCTACTTCTAAAAGTTGGTCAGGAAGACCTATCAACAACTCATTAAAGAAGCAAGTGAGGATTAGGTTAGCACTAGAACTGCCTGGCATCCAGGGAGATTTGTGATTCTGTAGGATCTAAGACTTAAATGAAAATCTGTAGTGCTTACTAGGTTCAAAGAGAAAGCTTGAGCTCAGTTAGAGAGATGTCCATGTTTCAAAGTTTTTAAAATGAAGGAGGATTCTAATTATAATGAATAGAATATAAATGTGACCAGATCACTATTGTCAACATGAAATAAAAGTCAAGGAGTTTTAATGAGCCTGAACTATTAAAAATACTATTATTGTATCTCACTAAAATAAGCAGAGTTTAGGACAGTGTTCTTGTACCTAAAAAAAAAGAAAAATAATTGTTCAATTGCTACCATCTCTGTAATCAGCCTTTATTTCTTTTTTCAATTTTTTTCAACACTCATCTAAGTACAGACTGGGTGTATTCCCTGGTTGGTACAGGAAACTGATACAGTCTGTAAAATATAAGGCTAGTATGTTTGAAATATCTGAATGTAAGGTATTTTGATATATAAGACACAGAAATTTTAAAGAGGAAATATCAGGGTATCATTGTACTGCAGAGTTGTGATGGGCTCCTAAATGTGAGTGAAGAAGAAATGCTTCATTCACCATGAATGGAAATAAACACCTGGACCTTTAAACTCTTCATGTTGTTGCTAATTACATGTGACAGAAGAAACTGGGCCTTCCTGGGAGGCTGTTGGTCATAATATGAAGCATTTTGTTAAGCCAGGAATCAAGAACAAGTGCTTTGTAAGCACAAAGGTAAATTTAAAAGGAGAAGGTTTTCAAAGGAATGTGCATTGCCAACATGAGTAATTGTGTCAATTGCAGTGTTTTTGACTAAGCTTCAGTGTTTTAGTTTCACTATGTGTTTCACATGTGTACATATGTGACAAAATAAAAGAGAGTCCTAACTGTGATATTTTATTTGACAAAAATACACCAAAAAAGGCCATCCACAACATGCGCTCACAGTAATCTGTATGTTCCTTGAAACATTTCTGAGCAACATTTATGGTAATGCTTCACAGTCCAAAGGATTCTAGCAGGTTTTCTGTAGGATGTATTCCCCACAGGTATAAAATTCATTTCAAAGTGCTGAAGTGGGAATAGTCACTTGCTCCAAGCTCTGTAGAGTGAAAATCAGCCTGCAAGCAAATTGCTTCTGTGCAGCTATGCTTGGCACACAGTGTCACCTTCAGAGTTGTTTGGGTCTGCAGACTAAATCGTACACTTTGGTGACAGCAGATGCTCAAAGGGAATTTCCTCAGATAAAAGAAAACTGCATTGCAAGGTTTCTGGTCAGTGGTAAGAGACTTGGGGGAATGCTGATCAGGGTTGCTCTTCTTCCTGTTAAAGAGAAGTCATATTCTGGGTCATTTGCTTTAAGCTGAGTCTTAATTTCCCCCTCCCTTCTAATGTGAGGAATGTAATAAAAATTGTACAAAACACACATAGGCACACTCACTTACACACTATTAATGTCACTGCTGTATTAACAGTTTTTCAGATACATATTTTCATCCTTGAATAGTGAAATCACTTTTGTTATTTCAAATCTCAGCTTTCAAGCAGAAGTACAAGTTTCTAGTCCACATGATTACAAAAATAAGCTAAGCTAATCAGGCCCGTGGGCTCCATGACTACTGATACCACTAGACAAAAAAACCCCAATACCTAAGTATTTACTGGGGGTGGGGAGGGGAAGGCATACATCTGAATCAACCATTATGTGGACCACTAACTCCTCATACATCTCTTCCGGATGTCAAGAGTCTTCTACTACCACCTTGAACTCTCAGCTGGGACTGCACCACCTGGCAGCTCCAGCAACCCTTATCTTTTCCTCTGTGCTGATTTTGACAGGGATAGAGTTAATTTTCTTCATAGTAGCTGGTATGGGGCTATGTTTTGGATTTGTGCTAAAAACAGTGTTGATAATGCAGAGATGTTTTTGTTATTGCTGACCAGTGCTTACAGAGTCGAGGCTTTTTCTGCTCTTTGCCCCACTCCACTAGTGAGCAGGCTGGGGGTGTACCAGAAGTTGGGAGGGGACACAGATGGGACAGTTGAGCCCAGCTGAACAAAGGGATATCCCATACCGTATGACATCATGCTCAGGATATGAAGCTGGGGAGAGAAGAAGCAAGGGGGGATGTTTGGAATGCATTTGTCTTCCCAAGTAACTGCTACATGTGATGGAGTCCTGCTTTCCTTGAGATGGCTGAACATCTTCCTGCCAATTGCAAGCAGTGAATTAATTCCTTATTTTGTTTTGCTTGTGCATGCAGCTTTTACTTTACCTGTCAAACTGTCTTTATCCATGAGTTTTTTCACTTTTACCCTTCTGATGCTTTCCCCCATCCCATCTATGGGCAGTGAGGGAGTGGTTGTGTGGTGCTTAATTGCTGGCTGGGGTTAAACCAAGCCATCCTCCTTGCACTTCCCAGTGTTTCGGGTTAGGAAAGTGGGTTGCTTATTAAGGAAAACAGCTTTAATGTAGAACTAGCAAAACGTGTAAACTACATGCCAGCTTAGCTCCCTCACCTTATCTTTCCTTCTCAAGTTAGGCTACATACATTACGCGCCTGTGCAGCAGACCTTCCACCTCATTTCCATGATTGGTCCCTGGGTAGCTCCCTGCCCTCTCCTTCTCTCTGCATCTTTCCAGGCAGCAAGTTCTTCTCCCTTCACTTGTTGACCTGCAGTCTCTGATTTAATACTTTTTAATGTACTGCAACATACAGAGAAATTTCCTAGTAGAACCTTGTGCCAGAGGTCAGCATGCAAATCAGTATTGAAATTTGGTGATTCTAAACATATAGGAATTTACAGAAATGCATTTTAAGTGAGAAAACTTTTCTAAGTGAGCTACTTCCATCAGGAGTACGTGTTTTAGCTCAAACATCCAATCTTGTTGCTGCTTCATTAAAAATGTGATGAGTAAGAGGAGGAATAGCCCAGCTACTTTTAAAATATTTTTTCTAAACTCAGCTAAGAAAACATTTTGCACTCTGTTCATCAATATTTCTGTTCCTAAGAGCAAGTTTTGGTTTATCAAGAGTTATACTGAAGACCAGTAAGAAAAACGGTGGCTGCAGAATTTTGTGATGACAAAGGGCATTTTTCTGAAGACTTCTACAGCTTGGAAGACTGGAAAATACTTGGAAAATGCTTGGTAGTAATTTACATTCCTTTTACAGTATTACCTTTGCAAATATGTGAGCTGGTATTTAGGAGAACTGAATAATGCCCATCCCGCTATATATATGGCTGCTGATCCTGGAGCCAAACACTGAGCTGATAGCTGTCCACAATTAGTCAATGATAATACAAAAAAGTGGATTATCTGATTATAATTCTATAGCCTGAAGTCTTCATCTCTTTTTGTCCCATTCATCTGTCTTGTTTTTTGCAATGTGCTGTGAAGCTGTGGTTCAAGTTGTATTGGCAGTGAACACTGAAAGGAACATTAACTCATAACAGAAAATTCAAAGATAATGAAGCCATTATTCTGTTTCTTCTTTGTCTTTTTCTTTATTGTCTCCTCTTTATTAAGATTTTTTTCATACTATAGTCTATTTTTTTTTTTACCCACACTTTTAAGCTTACCTCTGGTAAGATCTACAGTGTTAGGGAAGTAGATAGCCAATCATATTGATATATTTATATAATGGGATTATTTGTCATTATTTTTGTACCATAAGGGAATGGTACATACACCTTATTACTTGTTCCATACTGGGAATGTAGAAAAGGACAATGATGAATAGACTGACAGACACAGGACAAGATCAAAGACAAAATGTTGTTAAAAGGCTTAAGTACTCTGTCAGGGCAGTGTGTGTTTCAGGCACAGTGTTAATTTGGAGTGTTTTTTTTGCATGGCTGATATTCAGAGTCATTGGAACACAGCTCTGTTCTTTACCTATTCAGACTCTACACTACAAGAATGAGTCTGGAAATCAGCTTGGATTGTGTCTAGGCAGGAAAAGGAAATAACCCAACATGGTTAGCTGTGACCTCTGCTATTTCAACCAGTCCCCAAAATTTTATAAATAACTTTTTGAAGGACTCTGTTTCAAGGAAAAGGCTATAATATTATACAATTTTCTGCGCAGTCTTGGCTCCATAGCTTTATAATGAAAAGAATAAAAAAAAAAAGGAAAAGGTGGAGTTATCTTGCTTGACACAATTTTGCCAATCACTGTATTTTTCATACAGGGTTATTATTTTTTTTATAATTTTTAAGTTAAAAATATATAAGAGTATGGCAAGTATTAAAATCAAACTAATGAAGGTCATTGCATAAAAGGTATCTCAAAGAATTAATGTTTTACACCGATGTACATTTACTGATTTACTTTTTCATGTGATTAGATAAAGATCTCTTGATAAATAATACTTAGTGTAGAGAAGAAACATGACTAAGAATGTTATGTAAAGTCTGTAAGTGGCAGTCCAGAAACAGATAAAATATGGAATAGCTGTCAAGCTAGATATAGTGAATTAGCCAGAAATATAAGCTTTTGACTCAGGATTAATCAATATTTCTAAATGCTCCAGAGACCAGCATAGGGAGGACTATTTACAAACACTTAATGCATGTACCTACCTGCTAAGGATAGGGTAGGTAATTAGGTACTGCCTCTGACTTTGACTAGATGTGAGAAACTGCTTCAGCACTGTGGAGAAAACTGTGAAGAAGTAAAGGAAAATAATGTATTATGGTTTTCATAAAACATTCCTGTGGGGCTCCCATTGCCTTATATAGTATTTCTCCATTTGGTGACTACATACCTTACATAGGTATAGCTCCATATGGTGGTCACGCATGATTTCAGGTAGCATCCAAGCACCGTGCACACACAAGGGAGGACCAGCCCAGAGGGGAGCAGGGGGTGATGGCTGGTTAACAAGTGGCAGGTAGTACTTTTGTGAGTCAACAATTGAAAAAGGACAGGCCAATCAGGGAACTTGAAATTCCACAAACCCATCAGTGGGTCTGAGTTGCTCATCTGGAGAACAAGATATGTCCTGCTTCCTGCCAGCCTGCTTGATAACCACTGTTATGTAAATTGTGTGCCCAGATATTAAGTTTAGCCCACTATTAGTGGCTTATTAGATTTACTGTGGACTTGGGTAATTGTACTACTGATTTGTCTTTGTTACTCTGCTGTTATTCTGAGATAAATTGTTTATCCCAAAAGCTGTTGGCTGATGATGTCTGTTACCACATCTGGAACCTACTGCACGGCAGGGATGTCTTAAGACCCTAAAATGCTGGATATGTTATAGAATTTACTTCATTGCCTCAGCAAAATGCAACACTAGAATTCAATGAAAAGACCATAAAGAGCTGAGAGGAGATGCTCAGGTACTCAAAGATGGACCTTATTCATGAAAATTGCTTCTCATCAGATGTTTGAAAAGGGCTGTGCTCAGACACCCAGGAGTAAGAAATTAAAATGTCAGTTACCAAAGAATATTTAGTGGCTGTGCTCTGACCTTGAATTCAGAGATCTATAGTCAATTCTTCAATCTACGCCAGATTTTGTATGCAACTTAGTGCAAATAATTTCATTTCTGAGCGGCTTATGGTTCCCATTTTTTTAAAAAAACAGAAAAAAAAGTGTTTCCTTTATTTCACAGAGAATGAGTTTAGAATTTCTAAATCATTTAGTTTTTATGGCAATGAAGACAGAGACAAAGAATATGCAGAATGGGAAGGAGTTGCAACATATATAAAAGGTAGGCTTCATCCCACCTAACTTTAGAAGTCTATAATACTTTACTCTGACTTATAACCCAATGCTACTTTTCTGTTTGGTGGGGTGAAATAACCATTTTAAAATACTCTTCTAAAAGATGATGGCCTCATCTGTATAAGGTAGGTGTTCTACATGAAAGACTGAATCCTCAATGTGCTTAATTTTTCCACTGACACAAAGTACAACTTTAGGTGGTCAGCTCTTATCTAGACATCTGTATCACAGATGCCCTCATTTGGTCAGATGACTGACACCCCTTGTGTACATGTGCAGATTGCTTCTAATGCATGGGAGGCTTAGGACCTAGATGTATCTCTTTCCTATAGTAAATAAATATAGAATAAAATAAAAATAAGTAATACTGTGAAATGAGGGAAGTTAATAATTATTAAACACCAATGTGAAGTAAAATGTTTTTGTATTGCAATATAGCTAAAATGATTACATATCAGGCTTTTTTTGTGAGAGTGGAGAAAGTATGATTATATGTAAGTTTCCCCCATATGGACATCTTGAAAGTACAGTGCAATTCTTGTAGCTGGTTCTGGTAAACTGTAGGTAAAAATTGCAGTGTAGGTAAACATCCAAATCACAATGTTTATCATGTTTTGGGTTGAAGATATAGCTCCCATCTTCTAGCCTTCATCTAGGTGTTCATTCAGGGTGAACTCATGTTAAAAATCATGGATGTAGGGCATTCATTCAGGGTACTCTGAGAAATAGCTCTCCTGCCTTCAGGAACTCTTAGGTAACATGCCACTTTGACATTCTCTGACGTAACTTCTTCAGGACTTTGCATAATATTCTTCAAAACATGTCACTTCTGTCTAAGGTGTTTTGAGCTTGGACTGTCACTGAGGTGTCCATTAGACTCTAAACTGCTATCTCTAAGAAGCATTTTAAGCCTGCTGTATGGTCCTAGCTGCCATCTGGGGCTAAATTGTTACAAACAGGAGCAGTTCTGTTATCAACACAGTTTTGTTGTGACTCCAACAAAACCTCCATCCAGTAAATCTATCACTTTGTTACATAAGGAAACCCACAGAGAAGAGCAGAGTCTGGTCACAGTAGCCCTGAATTTGATGCCCCGCTATGGGTCAAAACTATTCTTGCTTAAATGAGATATGGTTTTAGTTATAAGTATGAATTGAGATATTTGAGCTTTTTGTTCTAGGATGTGTCAAAAGTGCAGTGAAATTGAAACTTCTAGGCAGTAATAATCTAACAATATGGATATATAACAATTTTCTGTATGTTGTGCACCTGGTCAGTGGGCGTAGCATCCTCCTACTGTCCGGGTCCTGCTGTTGTACACCACTTTGTAGGACAGTCCTTTGTCAATGTTCAAATCCATCTTTATAGGGAATGATGAAAGGAGCATGTAAACAGGCAAGAAAATAACTGCCCAGTTAGAAAGCTCCAAGAAAACAGCTGAGGCAAGGCCATTCTCCATCCTGGGAATAAAGTGTTTTGTCCTGCTGGGAATAACTTGTCAAGAACAGGTTCTTCAGTGACCTCTGTCAGCAAACCAAATTACCTGGCTGTGTGGAGGTACATGCTAGAATTTGGCTTATCCATTATAAAAGGTAGCAGGAAAAGACAATAAACACAAAGGCCTCCTTTATTTTAAAATCTTCTTGTCTCTTAAATATTTTGTGTTTTATTAAATAAATAGAAAGATAGAAGCAAGGAAAAAAAAAAAAAGAAACAAAGGAAGAATACTTCATATTAAAGGAGCTGCCTGTCTATCATACCTTCCTGAGAAGCAAAAAAATGCAGAATTTGTGTATCCCTCAGTCATGTTCAGGTAATCTGAGGGAATACTACTGGACTGCAACCAAGACCAAATTTAAATATGGGAGAGTTGTGGTTTTCCTCCAATACACAACTCACAAAGGTCTGAGACTTGAGGTTACATTCAGTCAGGCTAGGTTGAGAACAAACTCATTGCCAGTTTTCTTCTAATTAGGACAAAACCACTGTTTCATATGGAAATTTCCTGGCTCCCATTTAATATCACAGAACAAGGAATAATGTGCCACATGTGTGAAGTAGTGCTTAATAAATGGGACAGTACACTCTGTATTGCTGCATACTCCAAGTCTGTGCTAGAAAAGGTTTGTCAGAGCCTACGTCTGCACCTTTTGTCAGATGCAGATACTATGGCAATGTCTGCCACTTCAGTGCCAATATAGCAGGTTTCCCAGGTTGCAAATTTAGAAACTGATTCCACAAACTAGAGATGTTGGTATCATTTTCACAATTATTGTGATTGTTTCTCCCACATTGGGTTTTTAGGGCCAGATGCTTAAAGGTACTTACATTAATACAGATTTATTTGGGGAAGATTATAATTCTTTACTAGCACTTCCCAGTCTGCTTTGGACATGGTGCAGCTACACATTCCTTCCTCCCTCAATGCCTCCTACTGCCTTCATTAATAAAGCTGGATCCAGACACATTTGGTGCTCAGGCTGGTTGGAGATAACTGCTCGAATCTTTTAAATCTAGCCCCACACCCAGTCTTTCAGGATTAAGTTTACTCAGCTATTCTTCTCCTCTATCTTGTTTTTGACTAAACCACATTGTCAACACCAGCAGTACATTATCTCTACTCTGAGCATCAATGACAGGAATTGGCTCCAGCAGTCACTCCTTGAGGCTGTGTGGGTGCTTAGTACCAGTGCTCTGTTGACTGTTTACTAGTACGGATATGTGTATACACTGGGTTTTATTTGCTTTTTAAATCTCACAATTTTTCTCAGCATAAATTATAAACTTCTGCGTCACAACCAGTACAGAACCAGTAGGTGTTTGAATGAACTTGTAGCCTTCACAGCTTTGGAGGAAGCAGAAGTATGTAGTTGGCAAGTTGGCAAAGGTATTTTAGAAAAACCTACATGCATTGCTTGGTCAGTGCCCAGCATAAAGGAAATTTTCATTAAATTAAACATGAATTACAGTAAAAAAGAGTTAAATAATTTGTCAATACTGAAAGTTACACTTTTTTAGCTACTCAATTCCCGAATATTCAGACAGTTCAAATGATGGAGCAAATAATGTGAACAATATAATTCATATAAGTCCTATTTACTGTGCTGCAAATTCATCCTTTTATGATGTTTGTTTTTATTATTTTTCTATCATGCATGTCAGAGATGATATTTCTTTTAGCAGGAGAATTTATTTATATGTTTTCTTTTGCCTATCTGAGTTTTGAGCAAATATTGCAGCGTACTTCTATTAGTAACAATGCTATCTAGAATCCAGGAGATGGCAGTAGTTTCCAATAATTCAGTTGTAAAAGAAGCTTGTTTACAAAAGCTGAAAAATAGATTACACTCAGAGGCAAGCCAAACTATATCTGCATATGTGTGTAAAATATTACACTATGCCAAATTATCAGTAGTATTTATTAGGTTTTAAGTTCTAAAATGAGCTATTTAATAGACCTTGCAAATATATATATGTTATATATTATATATGCCCTAAGACGAAATTTCTTTTTTTTTTTTAAATCCAGCTATTAATATTAGCCAGCCTAGTTTCAGTGGCACAGATGTCTTTGGCTACACCTCATTCCTAGCTTATTCTACAATCCCAAATATCACTTTCTACTATGAATTCCGCTTGAAATTTCAGTTGGCAAACCACCACTCAGCTTTAGAAGATAACTTGATTTTTTTCACTGGACAGAAGGGCCAAGGTAATCTTTATTTTTATTACTTATCCTTATAGACTTTCATATGTTAATTTAAAAAGTGAGATAAAAATATACACAGCTTTTTCTTTATTCTTTTTAGGATATAATTTCATTAGGAGGAAAATAATCTCTGCAATGATTCATTGTTTTGTAAACACACAGTAAACAATAAGATTGTATAAATGTTTCTTTTCATTAAGAAGAAGTACAACTGCTTCAAGTACTTATGCTTGAAGTAGCATATTTCTGAAAAAAAAAAAAATGGAAGATTAAGGTTCTCTTTTCAGTCATAAACAAATTTCATTATTGTTTGCATTCATTTGGTGCCCAGTTTTTAGGGTTGCTGCCTCACATCTTCTTCCACTGATACTTATTTTATTGGAAAAGTCAATCCATCCATCCAACATGCCACAGCCACACTGCCATTTCTTCTTCCTGTGTCTTCAGATGACCTGATGCAGAGGCAGCCATGAATTGCTGCTGTTGTCACCATGGCTGCACTTCCATGGCCCACAGGACTCTCAATACTGAAATCCAACCATGTGGCAACCAGAATTGGACTCTGTGTTATTTACATAAAATAAGAGACCCTAACCCCTGAGATCACTCAATGCAAGTTAACCCAAACTAACTATGAATCAGTTGTGCTACAATCTGTACAGCAAAATATTCAACTTGGTCTGATAAACACAGTTGAGAAGCAGATTATATAAACCTACTTTATACAGCTTATATAAATCTACTTAGCAGAGCATTTGTACTAAGATTTTAGCAATACTTTAGGTATCTCTTCACAGCAACCCACTGTGGCAGGCTGACACGGCACTGAAATGGGATAAAACAGTAATATTACTTGTGTTCTGTCCATCTTAGCATTACTGTCAGCACAGGATTGATGAAAGTTGAGAAAAATTAATGAAATGTTTAATACAGACTTAAAGTAGTCAGGGTAGAAACTACATTATACTTAATAGATCATGGGAAACTTTACTTCTTTTTACCTTAATTGCTTCTGCAATTGGAGCATGAACTAACTTTTGGATTTGGAACTGTCCTACAGGATTGTTGAAACCTAGGAGGGAGGTTTGGTGATGTGTCTTTAGGTCTAAATCCATCACAATAGGAGCATGATTTAGGTATGTAAATGTAAGTAAGTCAGTTGCCACAGTAGATGCTTTATCATAACCAAAACATCACACGAGTTTGGCAGATATGACCCACAACTTATGGGTAGCCTACACTTATGTTGAACAGCACTAGAAAATTAATACTTCAGGAAGATGAAAGAGGGGAGAAATTATTAGCAGTTTTAAGATAGTGTGGTCCCAAGCTACATTATTAAAAGTAATTTGAGTGTGGCCTTATACAGTCACAAATATATTACACAAAACAACTTCAGTACATCACATCAATAGAATGCAGGGTATCCTCCATTTGCTATCTTAATACACTTGTTATTTTCTTAGGTCTTGTTTTCTGTTAAATTTCTTTACTTAAGTTCCTGTACACTTTGAAGTTTCTTCCCCTTTCTCCCTGCAGTAGATTTTTAGTCCATTGCAACGCAAACTAATCCATGCTAGCTTAGAGCAGCTTGGCAGTTTACATATCTGTGATATAATCAAGCCCGTTACTTTTTACTGTGAATATTTAGATAGCAGTACTACAAATGTGTGTCAGCTTTCTTCTCCTGTTTCTGTAAAGCAATGATCCATATTTACTAAATTCCAATGTGTCATCCTGTCTGAATCTAAAGCAAGATTTTTCAAATTTTAGATCAATTCAGGCTGAATACATGCTAACTAACATTGCTTTCAGACTGGAATAAGCAAATATTTTCCTTTCCAAAAACTTAGAAGTCTAGTGCTTTACTTATGAAAGAAGAGGACATGAATATGTATATGTATAAATATGGATGTGCTCATTATCAGACAGAAGGAAAGGCAGTCTGAAAGGAGAAAACCTGTATTATTCACTTGACTAGAAATAAATTATTTTCAGGAAACAGAAAAACAGTGAATATAAAGGTCTTCAAAATTAAAAGCACTAAAACACTGATGGTTTCAGACAGCACACATCTAACGAGGCAAGTACTGCTGAGTGTGCTGTTTGCAACTCAACAAAGATTATTTATACATACTAAACATTTTCTCTCATTGTAAACAATTTTTAAAGGAGGTAGCTGGGATCGTATGTTGTAGGACATTTAAAACTGGTATGTATAAAAGTGTATTTTTTCAACAGCTGCAGGGTCTAAATATAAGGCAGTTAAAAATAGTGTAAAACAAATAATTCCAAGTTTCATTTGTGGCCCTCTTGCAATAAAAACGTACTGTGCATGATCCTCCCCCTCAAAAAAAATCCCTTTCTTTTGAAGGATTTCTGCAATGACAGCATATGTAATCCTAAATGTAAATAATTTATTTCAGATTTTCAAATATATTAGTTTAGACTGAATTTTTAAGAAGACTTCAGAGAATTAAAGCTGTTTTGACCAGATAAACTTCAGTAACAAATACTTTAAAGATAATTAAAAAAAAAAAAAAACAAACAGGAAAAGCAGGAAATTTTTCCTCCCAAATCTCCATCTATTGGTATGTACTATACAAAATAACCACCATTGGTTTTCATAGCTAAGATATTTAAGTCACTTTACTTATACTCTTGAAAGTGTAAAATTTTAAAACATTAGGAATCTTATTCTATTTGCAGTTACATCAGTGTAAAACTAAGTCAATAAAATTATGCTATTGTAAGACATAGACATATTGTAAGACAACTATGCATAAGTACAAATCAATGGTTATTGAATCCCTAAATAAGTGGATCAGAAATCAACAAAAAGAATGTGAATTTAACATAGCCTGATTTCTTTGAAGCCTACTTGAGAGTCTGTTTTCCTTTCCATTTTTGGTACAAACAAGGAGTAAGGTAAAAGAATCAAAACCAACGAAATAGTAAAAAGCTCTCTCAATTATGCAGACTATTAATTAACATTATCTTCACCATCAGGTCAATTTTGTAGAATGCTGACACCGATGCATTTCTTTTATGTACTTAATTTCCAATAAAGTGTTTTTAAAATTGAGACAGCATTTTAAATAACACTTTGTCTTTAATGTGCCTCCCCAAGTTTTGCAGGCCAAATCACATAAGTTAACTGTGGACACTGCTGAAAATAACAGCTTTGTTAGTGATTAAAAAAAATTGTTATTTACAGTTTGGAAGTTCTTCACTGGTAATGTGCCAGTGTAATTGAAGGCAATGGGGTTTTATTCAGTCATGAGCAAATCATTGTAATAAAAATGAAGCATGTTGGTGTTTTATTCAACTGAACTGTCTGCACATTTTGTACAGATGCTGTGTATTCAAATTCTTTGTATACAATAATCTTTCCTTTTTATATATGTTCATGTTGCATCACAATAGTAACTGTATTTAAAAAAAATCAAGCTTCTATATAGAAAAAGCAGAGTATTGTTCCCCCACTCTCTGCATTGCTAATGCAGCATATGAGTTAAAGGGCATATGGCAGTTTTGGTAGTGAAACAACAGTATGCAGAGCTTCAGTGGGAGGATAAGATAAATGTATCACTGCTTCTTGTGGGGAAAAGCCCAGTTTATCTTTTGCAAATGAAGCAAACACCCCATGGACTTGGGACAGGGGCATCAAGACACATTTGAAATGAGGGTCACCATGTGACATTACAAGAACGAATAAGAGATCTTCCCTAAAATAAATACAAAATAAGATAGCCTTATGAAAACAGAAGAAAATATCAAATGAAACACAGTTCACAGGCATGAAATTCAACACTGAATTGCTTGATTTCAAGGGAGAAAAGTTATAAGTTATAAAAAGAGTTATAAAAACAAATAGATGGCTTTGAATTTGCATTCTATACATCCTAATCCAAGACTGAGAATATTCTTCCATTTTACAATTGTTTATATCCCAGTTCTTTTACCATGCTAAGAGTACATGCAAAAGAAAGGGTAGGGTTTGTAAAAAGAAAAAAAATGATCATGTTTTCTTTATCTAATGGTGGTCCCACTCCTCCCTACACAAGAAGAGGGATTGAATTACATTCAGAGATGCCAGTGTAAAAAGCCATTTACTTTGATGATCAGGAATTAGTCCAGGAATTGAATTCCTACTCACAGGCTTTATATCAGATTTTAAAACTTTCTAATGAGATTTTTATAGGATAGTACCTGAAAAGGACAGACTATACTTATGGCATATAGTCCTAAATGTAAAGAAATTAAATTATTTATTGCAAATTTTCAGAGGAATGAGTCCTAACCTTAAAGTTTAAGAAGACTCTTGAGAATTAAAGCATACAGCTGTTCTGACCAGAGGAAAAAATACCTAGAGCCTCCCTAATCAGGGCCAGCTGCAATAAAGTCTCCCAGCACTCTTCAGTCAAAGGCAGCTAAAGGAGCTTGTTAGAAGCTGTTAGAGATTCTTCAGGCCCATATCCCTGTTGCTCTCCTTACCTTGTAGCAGTAGATGCCCTCAAGTTTTGAGGTTGTTAAAGTGCCTACCATTAAGGCTGAAAGCATGCCAGAATAGAATTAAATCATGGGCTGTTCTCACATGCAACTTGGAATTGCAATTTGCCTTTTTTAAGATTTTGGGGAAAGTTGAAAATTTGTTTGTGTTGCAGAGGGAGGGAAGAGAAATGACTGCTAAATCCACCAGGCTCAACAGGTTTTGTGGATGTTACTACCCTACCCTAGTGTGAAAAATAACTTGCTTCAAAGAGCCTGTCAGTTTCTCAGCAGTTTCTATTTTAAATCCACAATAATACTGGAAATAGTATTACAAGTTAAACAGATAATATTAAAAGAATATACAAAACTTAAACCTTTCCTGGCTAAAATTTTCCTAAGCTGCTATATTTGCAGTGGATTTGGAGAATATTTTATTAACCAGTATTCACTAAATTCTGGAATAAGTAGTTATTCTATTCTTATCTTTTCAGGTCTGAATGGAGATGATTTCCTGGTGTTAGGCCTCCGTAATGGCAGAGTAGTATATAGCTACAATCTAGGTTCTGGCACAGCAACAATCATTAGTAAACCACTTGATCTGACACTCAGTATTCATGTAATCCATCTTGGCAGATATCTCCAAAAAGGCTGGCTGAAGGTAAGAAATTATTTGTTTTAGAAGGATACCTTTTAGATGAAAGTTGGGAAGGGGGGTTCACATTTTATATGGAAAGTTTAAAAATTACTTTTGTTTTTCCCTGTTAAGTTTGGAGGACTATGTTCATTAGAAGTTCCTAAATAAGGTAAATTCCTTTTTTGTAACAAATATAAATGTTTCATTGAAAGGTGGATGATCAGAAGAATAAAACAGTCACTTCTCCTGGGAGACTGGTTGGACTCAATGTCTTCAGTCAGTTTTACTTGGGAGGCTATAGTGAGTATACTCCAGAACTCCTACCAAAGGGATCCAGATTTAAGAATGGCTTTCAAGGTAAAGATTATACTGTTTTCAATTTTTTTAAAACATGCATCAGATTGTTTCAGTAGCCTGTGAAATAAAGATCTAAAATCTCTGTTTTACAAAGCAACATACTGGAATCTCCTTGGCTGAGATTCCTGTGGCTTTTTCATTATTTCACTATGATAACTAAGAAGCATGATGCAAAGAGAGGCCTTGCTGAATATTTTTAATACTATCTGTTTCTGATAAAAATGGAAGCTTGCCATGGTATCATTTCTTCTTATCTGCCCCTGTTCTACAGTAACACTCCAAAAGGGCTTCCTTTCTCTGTGGTAAAATAGTTCATATTCTTCTGCCAGCTAGCTCTGACCACTGTCACTGGTAGTGCTGGTTTGGGTAATAGTTATTACGCTGAAAGCTTTTTTCTCAAAGGTCATAATGAAATCTGATTTTTTTTTTTTTTCCTGACATCATGATCTAGGTCTTTAGACAGGACTGAAGTAATTCCTTTTAGGAATATTTCAGCTATTTATCTAACAGGTAATTCCTACGTCAAAACTGATATTTGAAGCTTTGTGGAAATCTTACTTCAACTCCTACTAGTTGGATCGGCAATGAAGCAAAGGATTTGTTCACACTTCTTATTTGCATTCCTTACTTCCATAGAAATAATATGCTCAATATTTGGGATGTAAAGTTCAGTTTATTTTAAGCACTGGAAAGCCTTTCAAGTGAAAATAAAAGATTTTGCCATAGCAAAGCAAACTTTGAGTTCTCAATTTTACAATCAGGAACATGAGTTGCAATAAAATTCACTTTCATACGCTACTACACTCCATTTCCACTAAGACCACATAACTCCCTCTTCCAGACACCATTTTACTTTTTCTTCTTACACAGAAACTTCCTCAAAATCAAATTTCTCATACTGTAATAAACTTTTCACTCTAAAAGTCATATGAATTAACATTTTCTCTGTCTTAGTCTTTTCAGGAAGTATGGATTGAGTAATTATAATTTTCATAGCTTCTTAACAGCTTGCAAATTGGCATGTCACAAATCATAATGTCTATGCAAGTATTTTAATAGTGTGATCACTTGTGAAGTATTTCTGGCTTTTCTAATAGACATGTTAAAGTTAGGGGTGACCAAGAGGAATTTCTGATGCTTCATGTTAACCACAAACATGCAACATGTGTTGCAACTGTATTGAGATGGCCAAATTTCTACAAATGCAGGATGAATATCCTTCCAAAGAATAAAAAACATTTCAAAGTTCATATACTATTAGTTACCATAAGATTTATTGACTTTTCTTATTGTTTAAAAAGAAGACTTTATCTCAAAATTTTGTCAAATGCGTAACACATAAACAGTTTTCTGTTTGTCCCTATCATTCACAGTATTAAGTCTACTATACTTCTTAATTCATTCCATGCTCCAGTTCTCAGCAGCAGCTTGTCTCTGTTCTCCAGAGCATACTGACTTTCAAGGAAGCTATGCTTCCCTATGACTGATTTCCTACAACATTTTCTTAAGTAATCAGCATCTCATTTGTTCTTTTAACTCAGAAATCTCCCCAGTTTCAGCTGTCAGGAACCTCAGGATTAGAAATAAACCTCCATAGCTGTTCTTCAGAGTGAGAACTGCAATACCACTAACATAAAGGAAGATTTTTGAACCATTTTATTTCAGCCAATCTGTAGCTATAAGGAGCCCACAGAAAAAACTCTGGAAGTGACAGTCAAGATAAATTTATCTAGCATGTAGTTGATTAAACCACACAGACTTTTGTAAAGCTGCTGTTGGCTGCTTTTAAAAACATGATTTATTAAAACCATTTTGCTTCTAAGGCCAGTGTACCTCTCTTTTTGTAAGCAATCACTGTTGGTAGAAGAAACATTGAGGTCAGCCTTGCTGCTTCATACTAGCTGTTCCCAGTGTCAGTGTGCAATCATTTAGGATTTTTACTCTGTACAACTACTGTTTCAGACCATTTCCTTCCTTACCTGCATGCCTTTAGCAGTTGTTCAAGTAATTTTCATGGGGGAGGAGGAAATTAAAAATTTTTTTTTATAAACTGTGATTTTACTGAATAATCAAAATGTTGGGAATTTCAAGTTTAGGAAATTTGGATATCAGTACCTACAGATTCATTTTGTAGGTTGAAGAATGTTTGATGGTACCTTAAGCAATTTAGAAAAGTTTCTTCAGCCCCTGCGAGAAGCTGAAGAAGCTAGTAAAGGTAAAGCTTACATGAAGCAACCAAGTTCAAGTGGAGTCTGAGGTGCTCTGAACTTTGAGCTTCATCTGAATTTCTAGCTCCTTGTGGGCTTACAGGAGACTTTTGTAAATGGCAGCATGTTAGTATAGTTTATTTAAGTGTCCAGCTTTTCTTCATTTTCCTATAACAGGATAATTAAGGGACCTTTCAGAGTTTTCTGGGGTGTGTTGCAGAGCATACTGCAGCTTCTCTAAAAAGTTGGTGTGGGTTTTAGGTAGCCACAAATCTTGTGGCCAGAGACTCAGCTTGCTCCTTATGAACAGCCTGAAATGGAGTATAAACTCAACTGCCTCATGTTCAGGTCTGCACAACTCAATACTATGGCACACATACACAAAATGAGATAGATAGACAATTATTTGGAAAAAGCTAGAAGTTACAGCTGAATTTCCAGACCTCAGGTCTCTGAGACAGGCAGAGAGAAATCTCATGTCAGGGTGAAAAAAGATGGAAAGTTCTGATGTTTCATGTTCCTTGCTACCATGACAGCAGAATGCAGTCTCTAGCCACAGAAGCAATTGATGCAGAGCCAGGACTTGCATCTACAAGTGAAGAGCAGAGAGGGAGGAGCAACTGATTGTTCCTGTGTTCCTGTTCATAAATGAGATTAAGTATGGCTACAGAAGCAATCTGTTTGACAACAAATTGTATAAAAAAGGAGGAGTGAAAGGCAAAAGAAGGTTTTACTATAAAGCTGAACTGTTGAGGAACCTCTTTCTCACTGAAAGAGTCACCTTTTCACATAGATGATTTTACAAAGTACACAATATTCCAGCTACTGCAGTCACTTTTTAAAATAAGATAAACTCAAAACTCAGTTAAATTCCAAATAGATACAAATATAGCCTTGTGGTCAAAGTTTATGTTCATAATAAACTAGAAACCATTGCAAGTCTGCCAGGGTAAAGACTACTTTTTTTTTATGTTCCTGCATCACAGATGTCATATTGCAAGTCTGCCAGGGCAAAGACTACTTTTTTTTTTTTTTTTATGTTCCTGCATCACAGATGTCACAGAAGGAAAGTGACTTCTGAAGTAGTTTTTAATCAGTGTTGCCTCTTGCATCACGGTTTGGTATGACTAATATAGACCCTCTGGGTGTTTGGGTCATAGCTCAAAGAAGCACTGGGTAGTCATTGTGGGGGGCATGTTCTCTTTTAGGCAAACACCCCACTACTCAAAAGCAGTGAAGAAAAACAGGGAAAAAGCAAAGCACTTTAGGACAGGTAGAATTTTAGAAATGTTTAAAATCAATACTGCATTTAAATAGATGACAGTTTATCTATGTATCTATTTCTGTCAGTTCTCTTGTTGCATTTTTAGTACATCAGCTTGAAAATGCCTGCTTTGTGTATTTTTTTAATGAATACCAAATGCTTACAAGCAGGTAAGGGAAACCAGTGAGAAGTTTTTGAAAAGTTTATTTGTATAATAAGGATATATCCAAAGAAAAGGTAAAGCTAAGTAATGAAGTCATATTCTTTATAATAATCTCTGAAGTTTCCTTAATCTGTTTTTGGTGGCTCTTTGGTGGTTTATGAGCTCTGTTTGACTGGGGTGAAAGCTGTAAATTAAATTGAGACTAAAAAAAGTAATCGACAGAAAGCTCTAAGTGTGGTCTAAGGAGTCACTAAACAAAAGATTACAAACAAAAAGGTAGTATATCCTCTGTGAGTGCACTGTCTTGTTGTTTCTAATTTCAGCTTACTTGCATCAAATTCTGATCTTCAGGATCAAACCAAGTTTAACTCACAAATTCAGAAACTCCTTTTGAGTTCCTCTAGCAAATTTGGCTGTGTCAGCAAACCTCTCCATGATTCAAAATCATTGGCAGTCTCTCATCAAAAGAGGCTAAGAACTGGCAGAGCAAAGGGAATTCAGGTCATAAAGAAGGCGCATTCATCTTCTGATCCCTTTGCAGAAGGTTGTATAGTGCTTACTACGACAGGCTCAAATTGCTGTTCTGAGTCTTTCACCTGCATCCCATTAACTAAGAATTAGAAGAAATAAGAAAATCAAGTGAAAAATTCAGTTGAACTCATAAATCTGGGCCAAAAACCTTTTGTACCTACTATATGCTTTGTTTACAAGTGCTCAAGAACTGTTTCTACCATAGATGTTCTGCTGGTACAGTTAAACTAGTCATCAACACAAATGACAATTTATTTTCCATTATGACCTTACTAGTTCTTGAGTTCTAACTGTGCTTTCCATTGTTTACACAGAGCTCCAGGCTGTTATTTCTTAGCACTCCAGCAAGACTCAGGAGAACAGAACATGCTTTATCTGCTACTGATAAACAGATGAAACATTAGTTAGGATTTGCTGAGCATACGGTGGCCTAAAACCAACACTGTTAAAAGCAAAGAAGCAATAATATGAAGATTGCAAACAACCATCAAACTAGGTTATTTTTAAATTGCTTAATATGAGTTATTGGATTACCAGTTATGTGTCAATATAAACAGAACTACAAAATGTATGTAATATGGTAAAATCCTGTGTAAGAAAACTACTTCATCTAACATTATTCTAAGTGTAGTTAAAATAGTTATCTTGCTATAAATATTATTTATATTTTGTTCAAAACAAATTATGTGATTACAAAAAAAAAATTCACAATTGGACATTCATTGTGTCTTTCAAATGCAAGTCTTTTTTATGTGATTTCAGTGAATCATGCAAAAACTCATATTAAGCTATTTAAAAAAAAACCAAAAAAACCAATGTGATGATTACTTGCAATCTCCATATCATATCCTTTCCCTGTTTTTAATATTAAGCAGAGAGCCTCTGGCATGCACTGCTAAATACCTACTATTCTCATAATTTCAAGCACTCTGGGAATTCACTATATCTCAGCTAAATTGTATAAAGGTTTAGAAAGGTATGAGCATTTCTAAATACATTACTGTATTGGTTTAACTAAAGTGGTTTAAAACCTGATTTTTAGTTTAAAATTGTATATATTTATGTGTAGATCAGAATGACATTTTTAAAGTGTTTAAGGTTATCTTTAAATATGACTCTAAATCACTCATTGTTCAGATATATTTTGAAAAGTTACATAGGGTTTGATATAAAAAGATATAATAAATGGAATAAGCTTCAGCTTTTCAGTACATAAATGAGCATGTGGATCTGGAAGCGTGATTCAGAAATAATGACTAATTCAGTTAGATCTATAAGGCTAACCATCCTGTGCAGTCACTAGGAAGAGCAAAGACTCTTCAAAGAGGGAATCCCCAGGAAGCCAACAGGCTAAGCAGGAGGTGCCCAGAGATAGCAAGTAGGGAACATCTCTGCTTCATTCTGAAGCTTTGGCTCCTCTTTTCACTTGGGATACCAATGTATTAGCAAACTAAAAGAATGTCAGGGCACAGATGCAGGCACTGGTGCTCAATCTTGTCTACAAAAAAATTCTTACAATGGTCCCTGACAAACATTTGGTATGTGACAACTATCATTTTTCGAAACAATTCTTTGGTGTGTTTAAGGACTTAATATAATCTAGGGACCATTTCCCATCAGTAGTCTGGATGCAGCTATACTGTTCTGTAAAGTAATAAAACTTTGGTAATATAATCGTGACTATACCAGGTCACTTGCCTACAGGACCAAGTAACAAGCCCTGGATGTGTTTACCTTACTAGTATCAATTAAACTTTTGAATTATTTTCTGAGATTAAGGGCCTAAAGGAGCAGCATACTTGTACTTTAAAATGTGGTCATGTGCAACATGATCTGCAAGTACCAGGGACTGAAGCATTCACTTAAGAAGGGGAGAATCCGGATCTTTCCCTGAAGGGATCCTTCTCAGCCTAAGGAAATTCCAGTCTACATTCCCTGCCTGCATTATATTAGTCAGTGTTCTCCAGATTCTTGCATATTTTACATTAAACAGATTTGGTGTTTGTTCTCCTTTTTTTCTGTTTTTGGTTTTGGTTTTTTGGTTGTTTGGGGTTTTTTTACCACTTTTATCTGATCTAGATGCATTCCTATAAAAGCATTCATGTGTAAACACAAAATTGCACCTAGCCACACCTTAGTCACTGATTTTTTATTCTGTCTATTCATTTAGAAATTACTTCAGTTATTTTACCTATCATTAAATGAAAGAACTTACAATCATCCATTCATTTCCCTGAACATAAAGTAGCCAGCATACTTCTAGCTCATGTAGATTGTATGGATAGTATTCCACCATCCACTGAAGACATTCTGGTGGAACCCATCCATTGAGGGTTGACACTGTCCTGTTGTTTGGTTTGTTTCAACTTCCTGTATTTGTTTTAAACTTCATTTATGTTTTCTTTCTACTTTTGAGGTTGCATTTTTGACGTTCAAGTTCGCACCAGCATGAATCAAGAGTTTAAATCACCAGGGACACCAGAAGGTCACCCTAATTCTGGTCGCAGTGTTGGACAGTGTAAAGATTCCCCATGCAGTTTAATAAAGTGCAGGAATGGTGGGAAGTGCATAGAAAGTGGTTCTACTGTTTAGTAAGTATATATATTTTTATTTTTTTTAGTCTCTAGACTAATAACTATGGCAATTTAGTGGCTTGATAACAGAAGTCTCCAGGAATCTATCATCTTAGTAGAAAGAAAGAAAACTGCTGAAGGGTTCATTCAATTACGCAAATAAATTTAATCTTATGTTAATAAAATCAAAACTAAAATGTTAAAATTATGTTAGGACACTTCCTGAGGAACTTTTTAAAGAAATTCCATGGGCTGGTTTTGTTCCACTGAAGCTAGCAGAGGACTAATAGTGAAGAGGAGAGTTTGACTGTCTTAATGTCTGAACATGGCTTATGAGGCAAAAATAGGTGACTTCTGTTTACTGGAAATTAGTATTTTCATCTAAAAACTACTTTCTGGAGTAAACCACTGACTGCCCAAGATCAGAAAGTTCTGAGCCAGTTTAAATCCTTAGGATCCCCTTTACCTAGCACCTGTGTCTCCTTCTCTCCCACTCAGTCTCTCCCTAATACACACAGTTCTCTGTGCCTTCAGTTGTGATTTCTGTGGATACTTTCCTGACTCTCAAATGAACCTTCCCTGGTCACACTTCATGCCATTCTCAAGTGTTCATTCACTGTTGATTTTCCAGATCTGCTGGCTGGCCTGCTCATGTAAGACTTTTGCCTACAAGAAAGCTGGGGAGGGACTTTTTATAAGGGCAGTTAATGACAGAACAAGGGGTAATGGCTCTAAACTGCAAGAGGGTAGGTTTAGATTAGATTTTAGGAAGAAATTCTTTGCTGTGAAGGTGGTCAGACACTGGAACAGGTTGCCCAGAGAAGCTGTGGATGCCCTCTCCCTGGAAGTGTTTAAGGCCAGGTTGGATTAAGCTTTAAGATGTTTCTCTATTTAAATTTTGTGGTTTAGATCAATAAAAGTTTCTACTTTTAAGGGTGGGTTTGCTGTCTAAAAATTGCCATCCAATGTTGCAGCATTCCATTGTTCTTGTTGTTTAAATATAGTCAATTTCCTTCCAATCTTAATTTCTTCAAACTCCATTTTTACTTTCTGGCCTGAAGATAGACTGTTTCTTTGTTAATGCTCTAGGTTTCCACTGCTTCAATTTACAGTCACTTTGATTTAAGGATACCTCTAGAAAGACAACTAGAGGCCATCTGGGCATCTAACATAACATAAAATTAGGTTTCTTGATCTAAGAATGAATCTGACCTCTTATATCTAAAGAAATTCAAGGAACGTCTGGACCATGTTCACAGTCATATGATTTAGTTTTAGATAGTCATGTGAGGAGCAGGGAGCTGGACTCAATGATCCTTATGGATTCCTTCCAACTTGAGATATTCTATGATTCTAAACAGTTCTTTAAATCCCTGAGAGTCAAGGCACTAGTGATGTTACAAGCCATCAGGTTCTCCTAGTCTGGAAAAACAACAAGCAACCACAAGCCAGAAAATATAGAGAAAACGTGACCATCATAGCAGGCCACATGATTGAAATGATTTGAAATGCTGCCTCTTCCCCTATTTCTCTAAATATTAGAAAGTTTTGGATCTAAACTTCTCAACCTCAGTCCAACTTGCTTAGGAGTGTTAAGTAGAAGAGGTTGCATTCATTCATAGATCTTTGCCACTGTAAACCACAGCAAACTTTTTAGGTGTATGCAAATAATTTTCAACTCATTTAAAAATCTAACTTCCATTAGGTCCTAAAAGACAAGAATGAAAAGAAACTTAAACAGACATAGGCAGACACAAGCAAGGGAAAGTGGAAGAAACTTTGTATGCAGCCCAACAGCAGTAGCTTCAGCTCCAAACACCCTGCTTCACAGTCCATCTTCTCTTTGCGCTCAGGGAGTTAAGTTACTTTCCCTTCTCAGTAGCTTTCATGCATCAAAGCGTAACATTTATGGCCGGGACAGAAAGCATTCTGATACTGACTTTAATGAATTGAGGTGCTTTTGCTCTTGCAAGTCCTGTACTCTTTTCCCTTTGATTCCAAAGAGTTGTTTATTACGCCGAAGGGTTTGTTGGCTGTGTTTTGTTTACATGTCGTTGTCTGATCTGAAAGTTTGGTGAAACAGCAGAGTTTCACAGACTCCTCATTATGTTTTGCTCAGAAACAGGAGGCTGATTTTGGACATGTACAAAAAGACATGGGCTAGGAATCAATCAAAATATATGAGGTTTCATTCTTATCCTCGAGAGAGAAAACTTCCAGGGAAAAATCAATAAGTGCTTCTATTTAGGGGAACAGATTTTTTGTCATAAAGTGTGACTAAATTTTGAAATACAAATAGACCTAACATATTTCCTTTTAACTATTTTTAAATTTTTTATTTTTAGAAACTTTTTCCTTTTAATAAGGAGGGAACATCCACCTTAACATCAAAGCCAAGTATATTCTGTATTTAACAATTTCTATAGAATTCATACTAATTTTAAATTTACATGTTAGCAAGAATTTCTTTGTTATATTCTCCTGGCCTGGAGGAAAGAAAGGCATAAAGAAGGGTGGACACTAACATGTCCAATGATTCAGTCAGTTTAGAAAATTTGCTTATAAAATAGATTCCCAGGTATAGATCGTAACACTCAGATTGCCACCTCTTTCGTGGTCAAATCCACTGTCTTCTTTTCCATCAAGTGCTTCACCAAAACTACCTCCAATGTGCCAATTACAAGAATTTAGCAAATGAAAGATGGCTAAGTGAAAGGCAGCTGCTGACACACCCCTGCTACTATGGTAGTTCCCTTCTACTGACATCTGGTTTTATTCTTACAGCTGCTCTTCACTGCTTTCCTTTCCCTTTTAATGTCCATTTTGAATCCTCCTAGTTTATCAAGCCAAGGCCTTTTTGAGTTACTTGTACAGCAAAACTCAAAAAAGCCACAAGCTACTTTTTTTTTTTTTTTTAATGGATGCTAATATTGTAATGCTAAGATTCAAAGTAAAATGTTTCCTATTAAGTACATTTTTCTTTTACAATAAAATTAACATATCAAAAAGTTAAATGAGAAACTTTGTTACTACACTTTTCTGTTAACCATTTTGGATCAGATGACTGAATACAGGTATCCAAACTTTTGAATCTTGATTACATTGCTACTGACATGTTGATCTCTTGTGGTAATAATGTTGCATTCTTTCCTTTCACTTAACTGCCCACCACAGCTGTGACTGCCTCACTGGATGGAAAGGTGCATTTTGCACAGAAACAGTGTCAGTATGTGAACCTGAGCATGATCCTCCACATCTGTGTAAGCAAGGTGGTACCTGTGTGCCGCTGCTTGATGGCTACATGTGTCACTGTCCTCTTGGAACAACTGGTACCTATTGTGAACAAGGTATGTCAAATGGATAGTACACTGTACATACAGTTATGCAATAATGCCCAGGTGGAAAGACACAGTATTTTGTAATATAGCAACAAAATGTGACATAGACACATGAAGTACAAAATAGATTTTATTTAAGAAAGTAGTGCTCCTTTTTTTTTAGAAAAATCAAGTACTTTAAAGCTACAAATTGATAGTGTTTTCTGACTCTGATGATTTTTAACACTACTTGTTCCTTCAATTTTACCAATCATTCAACCAAATTCACGAGCAGCGCAACATTGTCAGATACCGAGGGGACAGGAAGCATTGCAGAATAAAGTTATAGTGCTTAGTTCAATTCCCAACATCATCATAATGAATGTTGAGAAATACTTTTATGAGCTCAGTGTGTACACTTCAGAAGTCAGAAGCATTTGGGACCTTATCCAGTTTCTGCTGACACTTATGGAGAGGTTTCTATTGACTTCTCTGGCTATTGGGTACAGATGCACTGAAAATGATGATAAAAGATGCAAACATCACTGTGATAACCTTCAAGTGTCTATTCTCCCTGACTTTCTTCCAACACCTTTCTTTGTCACCCCCAAAATATGTCCTCAGTTTGTTGGTTTTGCATTTCTTACCCTCGTGTATAGGAATCTGTCTGTTTTCTTCTCTGAGAGATTGCACAAATTAATATTCAACAATGTGGATACACAGGTGCTTCAGGCTCAGGGACATTTCCTGTGCCTGAAGTGCCTCTGTGTGCAAGGAGATGCAGTACAGTCCACACCCTCTATTCTGCCACTCAGATTCAAGTTAATATTGTACAAGCTTATGTTTTTCCTTCAAGAAGCCCTCTGTACATCTTTTGGAGAACTCCAGTCATTGTTAAATAGCTCCCTTTTCAAACTGCCTGCCAAGGTCCAACCTCCCTTCTTGTGCCTACAGAGTGAGTCTCAAGCATAAAACTGACAAGCTGAACTGCATTTGACCTGATTTGCAGTCCTTACCCTGCAGATGGATACAGTTTAAAAATCCCATTACAGAAAGCACTTCCAGTTGGTAGGCTCAAATCAAAGAGAATATTGCTTCTGGAAAGTCATTGTTAAATTCTTTATTTCATGAAAGAATGTGCTTGCTCTGTTGCCTCTGCTGCAACAGCTTTTCAGAGTTCTTTATATGAACTTTTCAACTTTGAATTCTCATTGCAAGTGAGGTTTTCAAAAGTAATGCCATCTGGATTCAGGACACTGATCACCAGGACATGTGCTATACATAAAGCAGGTAATTAATCAGGTAAACATTCCTGTGTTCTGGTTTCAGAATAGATGTGGATCTTCTTGTGATGGCCCCTATTACCTGTACAAATAGCTTATATCTGAGCAACCCAAAATTGTATTTCTTATAGATTGTCATCCTTTTAGTAATTCCTGCACCTGGTAAACACATTACAGGGTTTCTCTCTGTTTTATTTAAAAGCTTTCTTTTTATGAATAGAGACAATGGGTCCTCACAAAACTATTTGGCCTGCTTTTCACCTTACTCTGGCAGAATAATGAATTATCATGAGATTTTTCAAAGCCTGGTTTGCACTTTTAGTGGATGTTAAATTGCTAAAAAGCAGCTGCTTATCAAGACTGAATCTCTCATCTCTGGATTGATGGTGGTTATTGGAGCCAAAAGAAAAAGAGACAGAGAGCAATGAACAGCCCAAGGGACCAGGAGAGAACAAAGGGAAATTAAATGATGGAGACTAATTAATGTGCAAGAAAGAAGGAAAGAAGTGGGGAAAAAAAGACAGAAAGTATTTATGAGGCAAAAAAGCAGAAGAAAATAGCAAAGATTAAGAACAAATAGGGCTTTACCAAATAATAACAACTGTTAAATACAGTAAAACTGTATGATTGCATGAGAACACATCAGGTGACATGAGTAAATGGGGCAGTAGGGGTACAACCACAATAATAAGGAGAGTACTCTGACCACAAATGTTAAGGTACTTAAACATAAACTGTCAAGAATCAAGCACTAACTTGCCTAGCAAACACTAAAAATGTTTGTGGTTCTTTATAAACCATATACATGAGAGATGAAAGCATATTTGCAGATGAGGACATAATTGTTCTTAAAGAGTAATGTGATGTGTCCTGCTTAGAGCAGTGACTCAAACCACCAAGGATGCAATGACAGCACTGATATATGGTACATTATGGTCAAGCTTTAGAAGTCAGAGCTGCACTAACAAGTGTTCAGTAGTTGGAAAACTAAGTTAGAACAAGAGTAAACCCAGGGAGAGCAAAATCAGTTAAAGAACATAGTTTGAATGGCTCATATGGCCTGAAATTCACAGTGCTTACTTGATCCATTCTCATAATGCTTATTGCCAAAGTGTAAAAAGTGAGCAATATTCTCAGGAGTTTGCAGTAGATGTGTAATAGATCATATATTTTAGAAGAAATGGGAAGAAATCAGACCACTTGATGAAGAGAGGGTAGCAGTTTCAATTACCTTGCTTTTCCTATAAGCTGTACATGATCAATTGATATTCAGCAAGTAGTACACAAGTATTTTTTGGTCTGACACTCTAAGAGCAAATATTTCATTGCACATTTCAACCTGCCAAAGTAGGTGCCAGGAATTGCTTTTCTAGGAAAAAGATGAAGAAATTTAGCAGGTAGGCTGCACAGTGGTGACTGAAGTGCAGTAGGAAGATGCCTATGAAATTTAGGACCTCCTTAGAAAGGCAGGCATCCATAAGAAGCACTAGGAAGAGAAGAGAGGGTTGGAAATTAGGTCTGAATGGGTCAAAGGAGTAAAGCCTTGTCAAGCAAGGCAGAGTAATACATTAATTTTAGAACAATTTAAAGCTCCACTTTACTGTGTTGTCTGAACCCATTAACGTTTGTAAGGCAGGATGGTTCTTCAAGTGTGTTAGGTTTCTAAAGGTAACACTGACATAAACAAACAAAAAATTATTAATTTATACTTCCAGAAATAAAAGTGGTTGTAATGAAATGGGAAGGAAATGGAAAATTTATACAGGAGTCTTTTTTACTTAGTGTTAACATTGCCATCCAGACAACTTCTAAGACTGTTCATGACTCACGAAGCAACAGATAATTCTCCTCCACTGGTTTGAAAAGGTCACAACTGTAATAGTAAGACAGTAAAACCAGCCCAGATCCTGAAGTGTATAAATGGCAACCAAACATTGCCAAGATCTGACACAATGTTAATTCTTAGTTAGCACTCCCTTAACCACAAGAATTGGGTATATGGGGGAAGTAGTTTTTTTAAAAAGTAGTTAAATTTTCCAGGACACCAAAATATGATGTTAACAAAATCTTTTGTTCATTTGACTTAAAGTTTGCAACTGAAGTACCAGATGACTATAAAATTGTATTCTGATTAAGAGTGAAGCTTCAACCCAGAGCAGCATGTTATTCAGTCTAGTTATTTCATTAGCACACAATGTTCAAAACCAACAAGAGGTTCTTGCTCCCAGCACTTTGTCTGGGAGAGTCTACTGCATGGCTTTGAACACCAAGCTCCATTTGGCCCAATGAGTTCCTTTGTAATTAGATATCTCAAAGTGTTTCTGAAGAAGGAGAAATCTCTAAGGACCTGATTGTTCTACTGTATATTTCTCCTGCAAGTATACAGTAGACCTATTGGCTTCTGTGTTATTACTACCATGAGAAAAAGTGTCCAAGATTGTCAAGGATGTTTCTTCCTGGGGAAGAAGCAACAGTCTAAAAGTCTTTTGCTGCAGATAGTTTGATTTATAGGACATCATTATTATACATATTAACACAATATCTTTTCCATAACTAGTATTAAGAGATGTTAACATTAAGAATACAGACATGTTATCCATAATGACCGTCTGCAATTTTACTCTAATGTCTACTAAATTGCATCTCAGCAGCTAATTCCTCTTACAAGAACAGCGTTCCTGTGTGAGGCCAGTAATCGTGCCTCTAGCAGTGGCCAATAAAGAAGGTTTAGAGAAAAGTTTAACCCAGCAACTATATAAGACATCTCCCTGAAATAGTCTTCTAGCCTCCAAACATTTGTGGCATATATTTTTTTTTAATTTTTTTTGTCATTTATTTTAGTAGATTAAATCAAGTCTCTGATGTTGACATACACAGTATCACTTAAGGTGGTGGAAAACTTGAGCAAAAAATAAATTTGGAGTCAATTAATTCTGATATTCTATTAAGCACTGAGATATATTGCCACATAAGCTAGAATTCCTCTACATACTAAGCATATGAAATGTATGTCCTAGATAATTTACTCAGTTTTGAAGAGGAATGAAGAAGACCTGTAATTTCAGGTTAGTTAATTGTGAGATTTCACAGACTTGACAATACTCTCATTTATGGGGACAGCACTGTAATATTTGAAAGATTCTCTAGATGGCAGTATTGGAGAAGAATTGACAGTGGCTAAAATAAGCACGGTTTTCATCACAATAGCGCTATAAACTAAATTATTCATCAGTTTTCTTCTTTAGCAGGATTCGTTTGCGCTACATACTTTCATAAAATCTATTAAGATAATTTGTTGTGACTTCAAGGAAACATAATGGAATGCTACTGCCCTTTTCACAAAGAAATAAGTTAATAAATAGATCTATTCAACTATATGTTAGCCTCTGAATGCCATAGCTACAAATACTGCCTGTCAACATACAGCTCTTGAAGAAAGGAAAGGAAATGTAAAGAACTTTTCATTGTTCTATCCTCAGTTTAATGAGATACTTGTCAAGCAATAAAGCCATTTCCTTGTTAAACAAATGGCAAACAACTTAAATTTGGCCATTTTTATCAGCAATATTTCTAGATTTTATTCTGATGTCAAATTCCATTCTTCTGATACAAAAATACAGAAAAATTTTGAAAATAGCTGATAACCTGACAGAAATTATTAAAAAGTAACAATTCTGTAACTATTTAATCCATCTTCATAGTTATGGTGGATGAATGAATGAAAACTGGAAGAAGCTGACACTTGGAATAATTTTTACTACAAAGATCTTTTTCTTTCTACATAGTCTAGAACATTACTTGACATATTTTGACTGCTACTGTAAGAGAAACTAATTCACAGCATCATTTAGCTCAAGACTTTTACATGACTAGACATCTTATGTACAAACACTCAAGCACGAATACATGTGCGCACGCCTATGTTGGATTTATCTGACAATGTAGTCAGACTTGCTGGCTTAATGCACAAACTATTTCACAGTTATTATTTGGAAACTTTGTTTCTATGTTTAACCATTTAAAGGACAACTGCAGGCAGTTAGCTTGTTGTTTTAAGTCACAGTAGACTATTGTGTTCTCTTAGTCATTTAAGCAACACATTTAAGCAAATCAAGCTTTCTGTTTCGGCTATTAGTTTTTTAAACCTTGTGACAACATCAGAAAATCTTTAAACAGTAGCTATAGCACTCATGTCCTATAAGGCTAAAAGGTGCTGTTAAAGTTGAACCCAAAAAGGAATCTAGACCTTCATATTTCTCAGTTACAGTCCAGTAAACTTAATATTCATGATAAACACAAGAATACATTTCAGTACCTAGGATAAATTTACTGCCAAAGACAGGCAGGGTTTAAATATTTGTAGATTTTGTTTGTATCACATTTTCCTAATTGCCTAGTGATTAAGCATTCACTTTCACTATCATGATGCACATACTTGAACCCATATCTGTCATATCCTCAAAGACTATGACAACCACTGAACGGTTGGGTATGTAAGGTTTTCTTCTTTTTCTCTATCATCTAATCACTTTTAGGAAATTTTTGTTTACTGAAGTACTCATTGGACAGAAGAAACTGAAACTATCCATATCCTGGCTATAATACCCATATCCTCAGATGCAGGAGAATCAGGTTCAGATTTCTGGTCCAGCTGGTTTCCTAGTACTGATGTTTCATAGCTGCTGCCAGCACAATTTACTGGCTCACTTATTCTCAGGCATTCATCTCTTAATATGTGTTGTACTGAAAGACTGAGGTCTACTGTTTTGACTTTGGCTTGTATAGCTAGTTTAGGCTTTTGAAAACCAGAGATCTCTTTAGGGATTTAGCCATATGTTCCTAGAAGTTACTTCTTAGCTAATTAGGTCTGTAATTAGCTAACAGCAGAGATTACAACTCCACTGCAACAAAACCAAACAGAACTGTAGACTTCACTTACAAAATTGTAATCTTTTGTTCCAGTATTGCTCAGAATAATGATTACCTCAGTCTCTCCTCTTCAGGGACAGCAGGGATCACTAATAGCTGCAGGTCTGGTAAAATTACAGCTTTCATGAGTACATTTTTCTAACCATTCTATTCAAGCTGTGTTAATAATCAATACTTTTGTTACTGCACTAAAAATGGAAGTTGAACTACACTTTGCTATATATTAATTAGTTTATAAGTTAAGAAAAGCTATCTTTTCAAAGATTAAATAAAAATTGATAATTGAACAGAAAAAAACATTTCCATTTAGATAAGTTGCAATTGTTTTTTCAGTTTTTCCACATATTTACACAGGAAAAAAATTGCCCATGCAGTTATCAGTAATCTTTGAGCTACAACCTCAAGCAAATTGCATCTCAAGATGAAGGTTTCCATACAGCCACATTTGCCACTGTTTTCTAAAACGAAAAAAAGCACTGGTGGAGCTGCCCACTCTCTATAAAGGATTTAAACCACTGAAAATTTCTGACTGTGGAGTTTAAAGCTTTTAGACAGGTGTTTATGGCTAATGAACTGCTGTGCTGTAAGTGCCGGGGCTCTGAGAGCATCCTACCACTGCTTCCTGAGGGTTTGTCTGCTTGGTCTCAGAGCTGGCTTAGAGAGAGGCTGGTGTCTGGTCTTGAAGACAGCTCTGCTGAGAAGCCCCAGCAGGAGCTTCCTCCTGCATTGCTCAGGAGCAGCTTTTAAAGAGAGGCTCCTGCCCTTGATCCCTCGCTGAACTATGCTGTAGCAGCATCACATCCATGCATTGCCTGGCTGTGTTGATCTGGACCTGGTCTCTGACCCACAGACTGACTTGCAGGCTTGACCTTAACGTCTGCCTCATCACTGTAGACCTGCCTGGTGATCTGGCCTCTGGAGCTGACCTGGCTGCTCCCTCCCAGCCTGTCCTGCTTGCCTTACTCTGGGCAGAGCCTTGGCTGGAGGGGCCTTTGCCCTGCCAGCCATGTTGTATCACTCCTGGCCCCTGGCTCCCACCCCTCACTGCTCCCTGACAGTAAGCCTGGCTTCTAAAACCACCAAAATGAAACCAATACTGAGACAAAATCAGAGCTTGTGGTCAGTAGGTAAGTGACAGAGTTCTATGAAAAAAAAAAATATATATAAATATATTTAGTTGCAAAATTATTTGAAAGAAAACTACTAGTTAGTATCACAGGCTGACCCATCCATCCAAACCACTTTTTGCTAATTTGGTCATATAGTTACTATGGAAGACTGTCAGAGGTCTTGTCAAACTCGAGGCAAACGACGTTCACTGCTCTTGACTTGGCCCTGAGCCACTCATCTCCTCACAGAAAGCTATCAGACTGGTCACACACAGTTTGACCTTGTCACCATCTTGTCCTTTATGTGCTTGGATACTGTGTCAAGGAGGTTTTGATCTGTAATAGTTCCCAAGTGTGATGTCCCTACATCATCCTTCTTGCCTTTGTTGGAGGAGCACATGATGTTTTGCCTTCCTGCAGTTACCAAGAACTTCCTGTGGTTGCCATGACTTTTCAGAGCTTATTGATAGCAAGCTGCCTCACAGGGATATTGGCCATCTCCCTCAGCACTTGCGGATGCATCCTGGCTGGTGCCCTCCCTATGTGTATGTCTGACTGGCTGATGTGCTCACAAATTCTTTCTCTACCATAAATAATGTTTCAGTTCCCCAGGCTCAGCTACCAGGCTTAGGGACTTGGGAGGTTTGATCAGTATTTACCAAGTAAATGAGCCAAATAAGGTTTGAGTATTTTGGCTTTTTCCATGTCCTTTGTCACTAGGTCCCCACTCCTTTAAGGAATGGCTTCATGTTTTCCTTAGCCTTCTTATTGGAAGCCCTTCTTGTTTCTCTTCACATCCCAGTTTCAACCCTTGCTGAGTTTTGATTCCTAACTTCATCGCTGTTCCACTCAGGCTCTGGCTCTGTATTCCT
>NW_010307289.1:45188-47996 GCF_000700745.2 Antrostomus carolinensis
GGCTTCCACAACCTCCGTGCTTCCATCTTGGAGTTTGAATTCAGTTTTTTCATGTTAACTGTTTTACTTTTCTACTGCAAGTTTCCTTGACATGCTGAATAACAAAATGGGCTTGCTGAAAGTTTTGAGGCAACAAGCTGCTTGAAGAAACTATCAAAATATAATGCTATCAAAATGTAGAGTGGGATGTGTACAAGCACTTCTGCTGGGAACTGAGCTGCAAGAATAACCTAGAAAGCTTTGTTCATAACAGTTGAATAGGATGTGTGAGCATTACAGGGCTGATCTAATGAGGACAGCTGGAGGAACCTGAAAGGTATTAACACAAAGTACAGGGAAAGAAAAGCACACTTCAGCAATAGTACTGGCAGGAACTTTGTGTTCCTGTAGTTTTAACTCATCTAAAGGGATTTAGAGTCTCTCTTTGTATCATCTAGAAATGTATAGCTTCATCAGATACCAGTACTCAGCTTAGGAAAATGAGTCATTCATCAGATACAGAACAGAAATGTTTGCTTAAATGCCTGCTGTGCTTACAACGCACCACACAATGTTGAGCGCCCTAGTGAGTAATGTAGTAGTTAGACAGCACAAGTCCTACAAATTTAGCTTATAGAATTGGCAAAGGCATCCATTCACTTCATTTTCTTTAGCAAAGAGTAAAGTACTCCAGCGTACTTTCTCTGGTGTAAGGATATGTAACACAGGAATTGTCTTGTGCAAGTTTAGCTGAGCCTCTTATTTTCTTACCTTAGGTGGGAAAAAGTTTGTTGCCGAGAAAACAACAGTAAAGTACTTCAGTATTTGACATGACATGTTAGGTTTGCATATGCCTGCCATAAAAGCAAATTGAAAAGCTTAAATTGTCTTATTCTTCACCTTAAAAGTTTATCTATAGATGCAACTTTGCAAAAATGCAATTTTATACTGATCATTTGTGTGCACTGCAGTGGAGTGAAAGCATTCTGTTCTGGGATATGCATGCACATTTCCATGTACTTGTCAAGTCAGATTTTTTCCATGCATATAATCAGTACTCACAGGACCTATAGACAATTTACAAGCAAATTAGAAGCCATTCTGGTACTTCCTGTAGTTAGTCCTGCTGTACTGTGGCAAAATACGTTTCTTTCTGACATTTGCTAAGATATACTTATTGGGAATAAAACCACTTTTTTATCAAAATGGGAATAAAATATTTGCATCTTGAAAGTTTCAGAATGAAGCATATTAAATAGAGTATTTTACTTTACATCTATAAATCAGGATAATACCTCCTTTCTAAAGCATTCTGACATCTGCTGCTGAAGATGTGGATGTTATATTTTAATACTCTGTAATGTAAAGCCATGGATTTAATTAATTTTCTGAGTGATACTACAAAAATCACCTTTTTTTATCCTTGTTCTCTCTCTCTGCTCCAAGGCTTTTTATCACAGCAAATCTTCCTTTCACATACCTTCACATGATAAGCAATGTAGCATTTCAATCCTGCTGCAGCTGAACATTTTGCTTTCACACTAGTCATTGTCCATGCTTCCCTCATAAGCAGTAAAGAATGACATTGGCAAAGTGAATCTGAATCTGACATGAAGACTTTCAGATGCCTTATTGTAGACTTCACTTGGTATGACTTTTTAAGTGGCAGCATACTTTGATATAAAGATTGACTGCTGTGGCATAGTTCCTCCATATGTAAGTCTCACTGTGCCAAAATTTGCTAAGAGAAGACTGACTTCCAAACGATGCATAAAGCAAAAATGTCTATGTATAAAATTAATTATTATTTCTGATTGATTTTTAAATATGAAGACATCAGTATAGGGATTACAACTTTAACTACTGATGGAGAACATTGTCTCTTACCTACTGAAAAAATACAAGCACCTAAAAATCCATATTGAAATTATTAAGTATTATTTTATCTTTTTACCTGATTGTGTTTATAAGTTTTAGTGATATAAATTACATCACCTAATCTGTTTAGCAAGTTTTATTACTATTTATCTTCCAGGGTAATTGCTACTCTTAAATCTATTTTTATTTCTGTCAGCTTTTAAGTATAGGTGTTGGGAACTTCTCATTTCTGACATTATGTAATATATTACTACAGACACTGCCTAGCTTTGATACCATAACAGCTATTATGATGCTCTAGGATGTGATTTGTTAATGTTATTTGTTTGCATGAGAACATATACATAGGTTGAGTAACAGCTCATCAAAAGCCTGATTCTGATCACTCAAGCATTTAATAAATCCATTACAACTGATATTCCAGAGATTAAAACTTACTTTTAGATTTACTGAGAATTTGTGAGGTTAAATCCACGCACCTTCCTCAGAAGCATTAACTATAATCTAGTGGGGGAAATGAGCAAAAGGCCAGCTGTATGGTTACTGCCCATTCAAGAGGCATCCTTAAGTCATTATGCTGATAACAGGTGAGAGATCTGCATCCTGTATAATGGTGCATCTGTGACACAGTCCACCAGCAACACTTTGAATCCTATTCTGAGAGAGGGGGTGTGACAAACAGACAAATTCCTAAGTCTTGCAGCATGTTGGCTGTAGACCAATCTAATAACTAAGGCCCATCTGCGATAGGCAATACAAGGTGCAACTGGATGGCAAGTGGATTCGTAAGCAGATGCTATGCAGAAAACTTGGAAATATACCAAAATAAGTTTGCCTAGGAATGCACTACGAGGACATCCTGAAGGTATATTTGACTGAAAGCAAGTTACTATAAAACTATGAAATTGGGAGCAGCAAAATGAAAAAAGATGTTGTCCTCCTAGAAGAGCA
>NW_010307290.1:0-4082 GCF_000700745.2 Antrostomus carolinensis
ACATTGACCTTTAACACTATGAAAAAAAAAAAGACTTCGGGAGGTAAGAAACTCTGGTTTTGGGAACAGAAATTCTTCAACATTCAGGTTGTGTTTGGTCCTTGCTTTGTGTCAGTCTCATATGAACATTCACAAGAAATTAAATTACTTCTTCATGTGTGAAAGTAGGATATTGAACTTGAGTTATCAATTCTGTGCTTGAAAACTTTGGACAGATGACTATTAGAGAAAAGGCTGAAAATGCTGGAAGAGGAGTTCTGCATGACTAAACTGCAGAGCATATGCACAGGTTCTCACTTGTGGCCATGCAGTGTCATCCAGCTAGCTTGAATAGCTTTCCGTAGGCTGGCTGGCACCCTGAAGAGAATGAAAAGCATGTGTCTAGTTTGTTCCACTGTCTTTCTTGTCAAATCAGAAACTTCCAGCTAGGAGATTGTTATGAACTAAAGACTGGAGTTCCTAAACCATCTCAGCTGCTTTGTGATCATTTTTTGCCAGCAAGGTACAGGGCAAGCAACTACTGCATTGAAGGTCACTGATACAAATAGTCGGCACTGACACGGGAGCATAGAGTAAAGCTACTGCTAACCAGAAAACTTTTACCTAGAAGCTGTTAATAAGATTAAAATAACCAAAACGTTAATGTAAAAAAAAAATAACCATTTATATTGTTTAGACTATTATTATCTTTTCTTTCATTTCTGAGTTGCATAAAAGTCTAGTATAAGGCTTAGTATTTTAATGTATTTATTAAGTCTAGAAAGAGAGTCTTCAGGAAAAGTTTTTCCTTTTCTTACCAGAGAAGCCATAAATAATTCACTTGCTTCCCCCAAACAAATGAGCCTCTCGGGAATGACCCAATTCTTTTGCTTCAGAACGTAACAGAAAGTGTTCTTTTTCAGACAGAAAGAACCCTGAGGGCTGCAGAAGTCTTATGAACAAATCCTAGGGATTTACCTCTCTGAGGGTTTTGTACCTATCAATGGCCAAACAGAAGCTCTGTTTAAAGTCCTGATTCCCCAGTGTGTGCATTGCAGCAGCAGAACTGCAGAGAGATTATGAAAGCCTGTGTGCTTCCTGGTGAAGAAGTTGTCCTCAGGCATTTTGTAGAGCCAAGAGAGCTTTATTCCCAGCAAATACTGTCAACAAAGGATTTTTTGCTGCTTTGGGGATCGCTCAATAGACAGTTCATTTCAGATTTTGGGAGATTTTTCTCAATTTACTGTTACTTTTGT
Organism: Antrostomus carolinensis; assembly: GCF_000700745.2. Classification (NCBI taxonomy): domain Eukaryota; kingdom Metazoa; phylum Chordata; class Aves; order Caprimulgiformes; family Caprimulgidae; genus Antrostomus; species Antrostomus carolinensis. The sequence continues at coordinate 1,236 of NW_010307290.1, forward strand.
TGATTCAAAACAATCTATTCTGCATTTCAGTTCTTGCTCAAAGAACAGTTTTATGTATTTTTATCCACAGTACAATCCAACCTTTATGAGACAAACAGATTGATGTGACACTTCATAGTTATTGCTGTTTAACTGACTAGATATTGAAATTTTTGTTGAATTAACCAATTTATTGTAAACTAGATCATATCACTGTTATTTAAAATACAAAAAAGCATTGAGTTTATCAGCATGAGTTTGATCTACTGTTTACCACTGTTGTAATATAGCTGAATTTCAGATGAGTTCCTGTGTAAAATTTAACTTCTACGGTATGAAATCAGGCTTCAATGATTAAACTGGCACTTCTGCTCAGACTGTTTCCTTGTATTCTCATGGCTTCATTTGCCTTCTCATTTCTGTGGTTAACTAAAATGATAATACACATAGTAGAAGTTAGCAACTGAAATTCAAATTGCAAGTCTTTCTCCAAGGATTTTCCCTTACCCTTAAATCATTTCCTAGTACAAAATATATTTTTCCCATTAGTCTCCTTTTAGCACTGAGTATTCCTTCCTTCCCTGAGGAAGAATCCCATCCTCCTTTGTGGTCCTTGAAGGCTCTGAGCACCGTATCTGTCATTTCTTTATTTTGTGGACAGGAATAGAGGTAGCTGGAAACTACAGAAAATCTGTGCTAAACACAGCTCAATCATTGCTATCTGAAAAATCAGCATGCAAACTGCGACTTTAGTGGTGGACTTGCTGTAACTTTGAGAGAAGGCATAGAGGATCAACATTCAGAGTAGCAGAAAAGTGTTTGGAAGAGGAATGTGCATATTTTGGAAAATGTAGGTAGATAGTTAATGGTAACAAAACTTGGATATCTCCTCAAAGATACAGCCCATGTAGGTACCTCACTAAGGAAGTAGTTTTCAAGAGTAAACATGAAAAAAAAGAGTGGGACAGTAGGGGAAGCCCAGACTACACAATTCTCAAGATTGTGGTGGTAGTCTTAAATGAATTACTGTTCTTAACTGAACTTGGCAAAGGCAGTGAGCTGCAGGCTGTACCTGTTATTATAAACTTGGATAGATAATTATATGGGTACTGACCATTCGCTGGGTTTCTCTTCAGCCCCTTCTGAAACGAAATCTGCAGTATTCAAACACAGGAAATAGAAAGGCTCATACTCTTCTGTTCCTTTACATTTCATTTTATAAGAATGCAATTTTATAGTATCAAGCTAATCTATGTACAGAGCAGTTAAACCAGGGACTCTAAAATGCCAACAGTGACATCTGCTAAGAATGCTCTTGCAAACTTCATAGCCCTTCTCACTGACATGGTGTTACAGCCTCCTTCTGTATTTTAACAAAGTGGTTTTGCTGTAAGAGTGAAGTGGACGGTGTTCATGAGCTAAGTGACTCATGTTTGAGAGGCATTCAGGCAGGCTCATAGGCTTTTAGAGAACGTGTCCATCCTATGCTTGGCTCCTGTTTGCTTTTCATTCAAGCCTGATGACTGCCACGGCCTGAAGCTGCATGAGCATGTCCTGCAATCAGGTATTTGGCTGTTCAGAGTGTTTCATGAGGTATGGAACATGTAGGGGACCGAGGATGCTGCTGGAGTGTCTATTTGCTTTTGGTACCTCCTGCAGCAGGCAGGGTTGATGTGTGTCTTGGTGTTATATTCACTAACAAAGAAGAACCTGTTGGGGATATGTTAATCAGTTGCCACCTTGTTTGTACTGACCATGAAAGAGTGGAGCCCAAGATCCTGAGGGGAATGAGGAAGGAGGGTAGCAGCATACAGACCCTGGATTTCTGGAGAATAGACTAGCTTATTCAGGGACCTGGTAGGTGCGATCACATGGGAAGCACCTCTGAAGGGCAAAGGAGTTGGGGAAAAGTGGTAGACTTCTAAGGGCAGCTTCCTTCAAGCTCAAGAACGATTCCATCCTGATACTCAAAGAAACAAGTCAGATTTATCAGGAAACCTGTGTGACTAAGCAATACAAAGGAGGTACAGAGACACTAGAGAGGAATTTACAAATCTTGCCTACATAGTGATATAAGGACTTATGTTAGGAAAGCTAAGGGTAGATAATAACGGATCAGCCTGGTTTCTTTTAAGGTTGGAATGACTGGCTTAATGAATGAGGGGAAAATAGTGAATGTCATTTATCTTGACTTCACCAAGGCTTTTGATACTGTCTGCTGCAATATTCTTGTATGTGTGTTAGGATATTATGGTCTAGAAGGGTGGACAACTAGACAGATAAAAAAACCTGGATGATTGGACTTGAAATGTGGTGGTTAATGGGTTGCACTCTACCTTGAGGTGGAGTACTGAATGTATCTATAATATTAACTGTTCTGCTTAATATCTCTATCAAAGAATGGATGAGGTGGTGGAGTGCATGCTCATGAAGTCTGCAGACAGCACTGACTGGGGCCAGCAGTTGATACGGTCATGGCCAGGGCTATCATCCAGAAGGACCTAGGCAAGCTAGAAGAATGGACCTATGGTAATCTTACGAAATTCAACAAGGACAGATGCAAAAGTCCAGTTTCTGTGAAGGAAGAGCCCCTTGCAGTGGTGCAGCTTAAGGACTACCAAGCTGAAGAGCTGCTGTGTGAAAAAAGGCACTGGGGTCCTCATGAGCAGCAAGCTTAACATGAGCCTGCAGTGGGCACTGGCTGCAGAGAAGGCCAAAAACTTCCTGGGCCGTGTAAGCAGAAACATGGCCAGTAACTGGAGGGAAGGGATTGTCCCCTTATACTTTGTGCTTCGTAGACGCACACATCTAGCATACTGCATCTAGTTTTGGGCCCTCCAATATAAAAGAGACATGAAAAGTGGGAGT
>NW_010307290.1:4108-16387 GCF_000700745.2 Antrostomus carolinensis
GAGCATTTTCCCTATGAAGAGATGCTGAGGGATGGGGACTTGCTCACGTCAGAGAAGAGATGGTTTTGGGGTACCTAACAGCAGCCACCTAGTATCCATGGAGAAGTTATAAAGAAGATGGAGTCAGGATCTTCACTGTGAAAGGATGAGGGGCAATAGAAATAAAGTATAACAATAGAGGAGAAACTTTTTCACCTTGAGGATAGTCAGGCAGTGGAGCAGTGTGCCCAGAGGGTTTGTGTTGTCCTCATTATTGGAGGTTTTCAAGACCAAACTGAATAAGGCACTGAGCATCCTAACTTGATCCCATAGCTGGCCCTGCCTTGAGCAAGTTGTTAAACTACAGACGTCCTGAAGTGCCTTCCAACCTGTAATATCCTATGATCATATGGTTTTCCTTTAAATCTGATTAGCACAAACAATAGCAAAGCAATAATGAAGGACAAGAAACGTCTTAATGACATTTTTTGTATTGCATAAAAATCTCATAAAAGTCCTGAATTTTAAAACAGGAAGATGGAGGCACTTATGTCTGTAGTAGAGTTGATGTCGTAGGACATCTTTATGTGATTTTTTTTTTTTTTTTCCCTGAGGCTGCCAGTATCAAAAACTCATTCTTCTTGTCTTTCATTAAAAAACAAACAAAAACAAAACCCCAAAAATCCCATCAGACTTCTTCCATCATTTTTTGCATTTTTGCTGGTTTTTATGGTAGAAACTTTCAAATACCTCGTCAAGACTTAATCAGTGATATCCTCTCTAGTTATAGGAGGGAAAATAACTTTTGAACAACAATGAATATTACCACGCCTTGTTTTCAGCTGCTTTGCTAGTGCAGATGTGGGTCTCAACTGTTTTTCTTGCCTGTGATATCAGACCATAGCAGCTTTTAAGCTGCTCCCTAATCCTTGTTGATATTTGCAGTTTCACCTTATTGTTCTTTTGAAAGCTGGAACCAATAGGTCGTGCGTTAAATGGTAGATTAGTTTGGATGCTGCAGTACTATCTCAGATTCTGGCATAAGCCTGGTATGCTGAGCAAAACTCTCATCAAATGCTGTGTTAATTTAACTTTTATTAGTGACCGTTTGCATGCATCTGTCTGAATACCTTGTGTAAATACTCACCATATGCTGCTCTCTATGTAATGGAATACAGTTGTTATCAGGATGAATATGCCACCCTTTTAGTGGAAAAATAGTGATTTTTTTTTTTTTTATGTTGAAAAACCTCAAGGAATCCTGTTGTATAAAAGATAATGTTACCTGATGGTTTTGCTTATTCCTTGAATGTAACAAACCTTGTGGGTTTCTTTAAATTATCTTTTTTTTTTTTTCCTGTTTAATTAATGATATAAGATAGTTAGTAAAAAAGATACCTAGGAGCCATATCTGTACCCTCTGACGGACTTGTTTAACTTCAAATAACTGCGAATATGGACCAAAGCTTTACAGAATGATGTGGATATTTATGAATATGGATAGATTTATACATACATACATAGCTTCACGCAGCTTTATAAATCTTTCATGTTAGGGACTGTATAGTATCCTGATTATGAGACAAAAATAAGAATTTAATTAATACTTATGCTTTATCTGGTATCATAATGCCACTGCCATAATCACCACAGGTTCTCAGATTATTACCTAGTTTAGGTACCAAAGCTAAGTTTTGGGGCTATTTAAAATTTTTATTAATTTATAAAAAATAATACCAAAAAGAAGCCTTGAGAGAATAGGAAGAAATAATTTATTTGCCCAACCAATTTTCTGTAGTGAATTAGGTGGTCTGGAAGTGTATGTATCTTAATGAACTCTGTCAACAGGTGGTAGCTGTCACAAAGATAATTAATTGAATGTGGATAAAATGGATTTATCCTCAGTTTGGTTATTTTGGTTATTGTCTTGCAAATAATTATATAATATGCTGGACTTTAATCTTTCCTAGATAGTGGAATGGCAAGGTGAAGATTTAATCTGTGAGGACACCCAAATGTCACTTTAAAAAATGTGTGACATTGTAAATTCTGAGTAGCAACTAGAACTGATAGCAATTCTTAAGATGAAAACTTGGCAGTATATTTCTTAAAAAAAAGGACACTGTTATGAATAAGGAAACAAAATAGTTGGTTCAGTGTTCTTTGCCTTTCACACTCTCCGGTGTTTTATTTTCTAATGGGAAGAGAACAAGAGAAAAGGCGGTTGCACATGCATCTGAATGTATAAGGAGGGGTAAGGGAGTGTTTTCAGAACAAATTTTGAGGATTTTTACCGTTACTGCAAACAGAAGTGACTTAAAAACTTTTTTTTTTTTTTAATAGAAGTACAAGACTTCTTTTTTTTTTAGATAACTGAGAATCCTTTCATTTTCAATCAACAATAACTGCCTTGCTCTTACAGTACTTACACCTTAGACATGAAAGGCTGTTGGGGCATACACAGTCAAGAGTACAAGATTATTTTAAGAAGTATTGTTCTTGTCTTCTCACCTCTATTCCACAAACAACTGAGACAAGTTAATGTATATAGAAGGTATTTAGGTATAGGATTTCAGTACAAAACCTCCGAATTATAAGAAGAGCAGGCTCACATTCTTTATTAACCTTTTCCAGACTTCTCCTGACAGACTTGTCCTTTAAATTAAAATTCAGACAGATCCTTTTTCTAATAAAACTTAGATATTATATATTTAAAAAAAAAAACTTTTTACAAGATGTTTAAGTTGCTCTAGAGCATCATTTTAAAAATGGAATGATGACTGAAGGTTTTTTTCTTTTTATGCACTGGACTTCTTATGTATCTATTAAAAATGTTGCAGTGTGAATTGTGGCAAGGAAGTGTAACAGGTGACCAAATGTCTATCTGATTTTCTGTAATTATATTTGAGCCTTGGAGGAAGAACATCTCAGTTACTCTGGAACTCTTTTCTGATACTGTTTTCTAGAATCAGATGGCTTAGCACGATGTCATGCCTGAGCTAAATAGCCCAGCTTTTCTGAAGTTACACGTAAAAGTTCACTCAGAATTCTGAGGTGGATTTTCGGATGTTTTTTCTTTCTTGTGTGACAATTCTGAGACGAACAACTTATATGGAATACCTAAATATTTCCAAGGGTGAAAGCCAGCACTTACTAGTCTTTCCATGTGCATATAATATTCTGTTTCTTTCCTATAAACTGCTAATACAAGTACAAAAAAGATGGAAACAGTGACACAGAGCTGTGCTGAAAATAAAATAATTATAATAATAAAAATTTAAGGAGGCAAATATTTTTGAAGTGCAGTCTCTGAATAAACAGTTATGTTCTTAAATGTGTATCTTTGTTTCACTAATTACAATGAAAATTGATCTGGCTTTTTCACTTCTTGGGTCAGAAAATACCTACTTCATTATGGGATTTCTAAGAAGAGAAGTATAGCTGTATAAATAGGTATATGTGTGTCTCGTCTTCTGTAAAAGGGGGGCTTTTGCTATATTTGAAGCTCCGTGGAATATTGTTCTAAGTACAATCAAATCAAAACACACTTCACTACAGGAAAGAAGTGAGTATCGACATTATTTAACTGCTCTCATTCACTACTTGCTATGCTAAGGCATTTTCATTTCAGTTTTCTTAACTAGAGTGAAATAAAGCCTGCAATAATATCATACAATTTAAACTTCAGAGATACCATGATGACTTTGAACAAAAAAGTCTCATTAAAAAACTATATTTTAATCTAAATGGTCTTCTCTTGCCTTGGTGTGTATGTTCTGGTTTAATGGGTTTGAATTTTAACACTGCACAAGTATTTTATATAAAAATAGAGCCCTAACGGGTAAAAGTTTGCTGAGTTTTAGATGGTCTAGTGTTTTCTGTTAGAATTAGTAATTACTGTAGAGATCTTACCAGCTCTTTTACTACATTTATCTTGAAAAAAGGATATAAATAAATTATTTACATAGAATTACTTAAATATTTTGCAGGAAAATCTGAGAAACTTTACCCATGGACAGACTCACGACATTTTTGGCATGTCAGAATTCTCTGGTAATTAAATGTTTTAAAAAGTAGACAATTTAGACAATTTTTTTGTTATTGCCTTTTAAAGAATTTGGGAGTCCAGTGACAAAATAAATGCAGAGGATGTTCACTCAAGGTAGGTGGAGGATGTTCCATGAGCCAGCTTTGTAACTGAAAGCAGGATACTGTCACTCGACTGAAGGGCTTTTCCACTGAAATTTGGATCTTGCCATTGCTCTGTGAAGACACATTAGTTTGCTTAGAGCTCATCAGTTTCAAGTGAATTACTAAATCTACTCTTACATGTAATCAATCATTAAGATGTGGATTGAATCTACTTGTTGACAGGCTGTTTTCTGTCTTTACTCTCTAGCCATGCAACTATATCTGTTTCTGCTAGTGGATGCGTTATTTCATACAGTGAAGTGTTTTTGATTCTGCATCAGGTAAAGCTGAGAAAGAGGGTGTCTATGTACTGATTTTGGCTGGGAAAGAGCTAATTTTCTTCATAGTAGCTGGTATGGGGCTATGTTTTGGATTTGTGCCGAAAACACTGTTGATAATGCAGAGATGTTTTAGCCATTGCTGAGCAGTGCTTGCACGACATCAAGGCCTTTTCTGCTCCTCATACCACCCCACCAGTGAGTAGACTGGGGTTGCACAAGAAGTTGGGAAGGGTACACAGCTGGGACAGATGACCCCAACTGACCAAAGGGATATTCCACACCATATGATGTCATGCTCAGCATATAAATCTGGGGGAAGAAGATGGAAGGGAGGGACAATCAGAGTGATGGCGTTCATCTTCCCATGTAACTGTTATGCGTGATGGAGCCCTGCTTTCCTGGATATGGATGAACACCTGCCTTCCAATGGGAAGTAGTGAATGAATTCCTTGTTTTGCTTTGCTTGCACACGTGGCTTTTGCTTTCCCTATTAAACTGTCTTTATATCAGCCCATGAGTTTTCTCACTTTTACTCTTCCAATTCTCTTCCTCATCCCACTGAGGTGAGTGAACGAGCAGCTGTGTGGAGCTTAGTAGCCAGCTGGGGTTAAAGCACAGCAGCCTGTGAGTTACTGAGACCAAGGCTCTTACAGAGAAGTAAATAACCTTTTCCTTTAGAGAACAGCTGGTCTGGGTATTATTCTGTTTCTGATAGTCAAGGAGAAATTCCTTACCGGAATCAAGAGACTTAATGAAAGGTTAATGAATGTTAGCATTTTCCTGTGAAAAGTTCTGGTCTTGGGAAACTGGCAGTTTCTAAGAGAAGATCGTGATATTGAAAATTGCTCAGTAAATGCTCTTCATTGATACTTGTAGGCATAATTCCTACACTTATTTTGCAACTGATCTATGATTTTTTTAAAATGTATCTGAAATTCTGACAGCTTTTTTCTTATTGCATTTATTTTTCAACAGAACAGTTATACGAGTGCTTCTGTTCCTCATTGAAGGCATACAGAGTGTCAGATATTTTGAGATTACAGGAATTTATTCTGCTGTTTAGATGGAGGAGAAGCAAGAAACAAGAAGCAATATTGTATTGTTTTCCCAAAGTCAGAGATAAAAAGGAACACATAAAAAGTCCCTATCATTCATTGTGATCCTTTTTTTTTTTTTTTTATATCATTCTTAGTCAGGTCTGCCCATCAAATTTTCTCTCTGTTTCACTTGCTGTGTTTCTTCCTTGTGTTTCTTTTCTATATATCATTACCTGCTCACTCTTTTCTTTTTTCACAGGCCTCTGGTTGTGATACAGCTGGCAAAATCATTGAGCTCCAGTAGACAGGAAAGCTTCAGGATTCATAGCTTAGACAGTTTTTTTAAACTGTTTTCATCACTTAGCATAGACGTGAAAGAGAACTGTTTCCACGGTGTGTGACATGTATCTCTACCAACAGGGATGAAAGATATGATGTTTTTTTCATGGATCAGTAGGTCAGAGTTGGGATACCCAAGAGGCACCCAAATGGAATTTTTAATTTGGTCTGTTTCTTTTACAGAAAAAGTATGTTATGCTCTTTATAGACAACATTATGTGGTAATATTTAGCTTTGTAAGAATTGAAATTCACCTTTTGGAAGATCTGCAGATGGAACAAAGCTAGGAGGTGTTGGGAAACAGTGTTATTCTGGAGGTCAAGAGAGAGCAATCTCACAGTGGAGTGCAGGTGTCTGCAGGAGTAGCCAGCTTGAGGCAGTAGGTATGCTCATCTAGAAATGTCAAGGACACGGTATTACAGTATTATCTAGCTTCAATTTTCTTTTCTCAGTGAAATTATTTTTACTTACGCTCTTCGAAAATAGCCAAATTTATTTCTGTCGAAATAATAACTGAGCCAAGAATAGAGATCTGGGAAACAACTAGGCTTGGTGCTGTGCATTGTGAAACAAAAGCTGATCCTTCTCCTGGTCTTCTCTTCCATATTCCACACACATCTCAGCATCGCAACATCAGGCCTGGTTATACCAGTATATTTAACTCAAAACCAGGATATTTATTGCTTGCAGAACTCTTCTGTCACCAAGTTCATCCACAACATATGATCCTGAGCTCAGACAGGTGGTTCACTTCTAGAGTACAGTTTGTTAACCTTGTTCCTGTGGATGCTTTGCTCTGTTCATCTCTCCAGAAGTGCTAAATTAAAGGAAAATATTCCTGCTCATGCTGACAAACTGTAAAATGACTTACATAATTTTTGGTACTTTTAAAATTGTATTTTATAAAATAATCAGGCTTCAATTCCTCTACTCTTGGATTAGCAGAGATAGCAACAACCCTTTTTATGTTTAAAAAAGATGAACAAATTTAAGTTTGGTTTCTCACAATGCAGAGAAACCCCAGAAACCATGCAGGCAGTATAGTTTTGAAAAGAGCTAGTTCTAAGAGGCTGTGGGCTGCAGTCACTGAAGTCAGTGTGATACAAAGCTCCTGCAGACATTAATTCAGTTGGACATGGTAGATTCAAAAGTGACCCACTCCTAAATGGCTAAGTTCCCTACTGCCTTTTGAACTACTTATCTCAGACATTTATATCGCAAGTTTATTAGCAATGCAAACCTTGAAGCTAAAGAAACACATGGTAATGATGCCTTGACTGTTTAGCAAAAAACTTAATGATTCCTATATTAAAAAAAAAAAATTCTTTTCAAAACAGATGTTCCTACACTAGTTCAAGTTCCTGAATGCAGGTGTGAGTTGTGGAAGCCCAGTAGGTCAGACTTAGAATGATTTGAATTTACTGAGTTTCTCAGCTGCTGTAGTTGTAGCCTTTGCTTTAACAGTGGCATTAGTCATACAAGACAGCAAGCTGGTCTGCACGTATGCAGTGACACTTTGTGGTCTGGGCTTCTGTAAACCTAAGAACACCCATTCAAAGAAAAAGGTGATGTGTAGTAAACAAAAGCAACTGTTTCCTGGACAAATCATTTAAGTAAGCTGGTCTGATTAAGTGTCTTTTTCTCTGGTTGACTCCAAAGGCTGTTGATACTGCATAGAAGAGTTCCATGTTTATAAAGGTGATCATCATCTTCAGAATGGCCACTTGTATTACTCATTTGTAAATAAGTAAATGTTAGAAGGAAAGTGAATATTTTTTTTCTCCTCGTTTCTTTTAGGTAGCAGGTGGAGTAAATGAATTTTAATTTGAAAAAAAAAACCCCAAAAAACCAACCCAGTTATTCTTGCCTGATGGAGACAGGCTGTTATTTCAGCATTATAAAGAGAGTTCAAATGCAGTGATATGCAGCACTTGATCTAGAGGAAGTACTACTACACCCAGGAGCTTTTCTGTATGCAGAGGCAGTACTATTTTTTAGCTCAATACCTAGGCATAGTGGAAATATGTAGCATATTTGGTTATGCTTAAAAGGAAAGGGATAGAGAGCTGAAGCTCTGTTTCCTGTTATCTATGTGAACAAAGGTGGAATTTGTCCTTTGTGAATGATAAAGAAGCTTCTTCTCCTATTTATTCCTTGCATTCTAGATCACTGTCTGTATAATTTTTGAAAGCAATTGCATGTATTCATAGCTATGTGAATCTGTCCATAGGAGAAGCGTTAGTGGCTTTTTGATAGTTTTTTTTCCCCTGGTAATTCTCTTAATCTGGTGTTTGAGATTCTTTCCTAATAGCATTGGATTCTTGCTAGCATTTTAAAATGGTAAATTTATATGGTGCAGTTGGGAAAAGAATGGTCAGTTCAAATTTTCATTCCTCTTTGGTATGACAGCCTTCTATTCAGGGGATAGAGTTAAACATATGTGTCTAGATATTTTTATGTTGAAAAAAAGTGCATACTTCAGTTTACATCTTAGAAACACCAATAATAGCATGCCAGAAATGGAGAGGAATAAGAAAATAATTCACAAAAGAGAATGTCATGAGACTCCTCTTTGCCTCTTTGTGTTGATATGCTGAATTAATGAGGGTTGTATCTCAATTAAATTGTGTGAATGAAAACCAAGTTTCTACTTAGAATTGTTTCTACTTTAATCCTGTAGTATTTCTGAAATGCATGAAACAGCACAATTTTAATTAAGCTATTCACAGAATGTCAATAAAAAACTGTTCTTGAACAGGCAATAGCTGTCCAAAATAATAAAAAAGAACAATTCTGGGGACACTACAAAAAATAAATTAGCACTGAAAGAGAAAAACTTATGTCAGTTCTATGTCTGAACCTTAAGTAGATATAAACTGGAATATGCCCTTAAGAATCTTGAAATAGGTGAGAGAGATTGACTGGCATATTTTGGTTATTTACAGTGGCTCATGATGGTCTATTAATGTCAATAGAAAATCTGATATTGGCTTCCCTGGGGCTAGGATTTCAGCTCAGATATATTTGTTGGGAGTTGGAGATCACAAAACAGAAGTAAGGAAGGTTAGAATATATCTCATTTAGAAGGACAGGTTATTTTTTACCTATGTTTTCCAGCCTTGCAACTAAGTCATATCAGCAAAACTGAAATGAGCATCAACATGTACTTTGAGAAGACATTCTGTGAAATCCACTGTATCAGAAGAGGCAAAAATCAAAAGTTCTCCTTCTGAGAGGTGTATGTAGGCACCTCTTTTTACTTATAGCATCTTACTGATGCTAATAATTAGGATCTGTGGATTTGTCTATGATATTTCAATAGGACAAAAAACACTACACCTTGTACTGACTAGCAACTAGTATGAAAAATACTCCAACACTGTTCCTGCCAAGTTTATATGTCCTCTTCAGATTTAGATTCAGTGAGAAGAGCAACACCATTTCCTTAATAGATCACAAAATGCTTTAAAAAAAAATTGATAATATTTTCCAGCTAGGATAGCTGAGACAGAGGCCAGTCTAATGATTTCCAAAGCAAATTCAGCTAGCAAGAAATAGAGAGCTGGAAATTTAGCCTTGGTGTATAGCATCTAAGTCTGGCAATTATCCCCAGCTCTTTCTAAAAAACATTGATTTCTGTCTCTTTTTTTTTCAGTGATTTTGTGTTTTTTGTTTGTTTGTTTGTTTGTTGTGGTTTTCTTTTTGTGGTCAGTATCTTCTGCCACCTCATAAATGTTGACAAATTCTTAACTTTGCAAGTTCAATGAGAACATAAATTTCTCTACTTCTTATTTTACAGAGAGGATCAGATCTTGAAAAGCACTTAGGTGCCTAATTCCCAGAAAATTGACTAAGAGATTAAATCAAGCTTCCACAGTAAGGCTATGTCTAAGCCAGCCATTGAATCAAGCTCTCCTGAGCCCAGTACAGTGCCCTGGGGCCAAACAGAGATGCAACATGATGTGACATGTTGTACCTTCACTATACAACATTGTGAAATAGAGAATCAAAATAATTTCTTAGTTCATGCCTGACTAGAATTCATGCAGTTGACATTTATTATTTGTAGATCAAAGCAACCTACATTCACAATTAAAAAGCTGTTTTGTGAATTGTAACTAAGGACTTTTCAGCCTGTACTTTTGGATCCTTGGTCTGAACTATCCTTCCAGTTCCTTTGTAACTGCAGAGTATAAGAATAATCCAATAATTTTGACCTTTACATGACACATAGCGAGGTGTTATTTAAAGATTAGTCTAATTTTATTGTTTATTTTTTACTGAATAATCAAGTAAATACCTCCTTCTAAATCCCTTGAGGCTTCAGAGGTCAGGCTTCTGCTTTTTGGACCCGGTTCTGCGGCTAAGAAGACACAATTCACATGTAGTCCTTTAAAAAATATTTTTTTTCTTTATTTTTATCTTTTTTTTTTTTTTTTGACAAGTCTCAGGAACTGGTTCATCTCTATCATATTTTCTACAGTACTTTCAGTCCAAACCTTTAGCAAAGTTAACCCCTCTTACTCTACTGTGAGAGCTGAATTCAGGTTTCAAACTTCACAAACCTTCATAAATGGTCTGAAAATAAATACAAAATCTCATTTTGATGTTTTACTGCTTTTGAAGAATTCTTTAAGCAAGCTCAAAACATTTTTTTTTAAACAGGCCTTCTCCACTTAGTCTTCCTGAGACAGCTCAGAGTGTGTTGGAGAATGGTAGCTGTTGCATCCAATAAAATGCTCTAAGTCTCATACTTACCACTTTATAGAGTTTTCAGCTAATGAAGACAGCAAACTAAAGCCTGTTACACTAAACCATAGTCCTTATTTCAGATCTAATTATTCTCCATTTGGAGACATAAATACAGCATTGAAAGCCCAAACTTCAAATTTAAGACAGTATTATTTAGTGTAACACACGCATATAATTTCAAGCGATCTATCATGAAAATATCATAATGCAATTAGCAGCTGTAGTGAGAAACCCGTGAGGTTATACAAACAAAGCAACCAGATGGTGCTCAAAGCTCTGCATATTCAATCAAGATTTTTCATATTGTATCATAAACTTTATTCTCTGATGCAAAGGAACACAAAACTGAATCTTGACCAGCTTATATGTTAGTATGCATTGTCAGGAGTTATTGTTGTATATCACATGCACTTTCATTAAAAAAACTTACAATATCACGTATTTACTCAAATGTAAAGTGCAAGAGATAAACCATCACTAACAAAAAGGAAGGAAAGAGTAAGTAGTTCTTTATTTTTCTTACATTAACTGGGGGAAATCAACGGGCACTGCTAAACAATGGCCTAAAATCTCTGCTCTACCCAACTGCAATGTGGTCTGCAGATGTGAAGGGTCCATTGGCACAGATATTCAAAGGGCTGATTTCTTTCAACAGCTCAGGGGCTCATAAATTTAATAGCAGTCAATGCCTAGTATACTCTTTCACTCTTATAATGCTTTTTCTCCTTATATCACTGTTCCTTCTTTGATAATGATACTTTGAAATGCTTCACCATGCCACCAGCTGTGTTATTTGCAGCCTAGATTAATATTTTTGTTTGCTTGACACAATTTAATTCAACTAGATATATTGAGTTATTATAGTCTGTATAAGAAAAATATTGAAATGTTTCATTTTAAAACTCTCTATTGTTACTTTTCTTTAGATATTGTATAACAAAAATGATAGAATAAATTATATAATTTTAGGTAAGGCTACATAATTTCCAGATAGCAGCAAATTGCTCAGGGTATAAGCAGTTGCAGAACAGCCTTGAAAAATTCAACAGAGTGAATGAGAAATTTCAGTTGAAATTTAAAGATGATAAATGCCCAAGAGGTTGGTTGGAAGATGTAAACAATCAGGAACAAGATCTTACAGCCAATGCAGATAGCTGTCTGAGGACATCAACTTGGTGTGTAGCAGCAGTCCAAAAAGCACATGGGAGTTATCTGGAAAGAATAGAATGCAAACCAGAAAATATCAGTTTGACCCTGTGAATTCATGTTTTCATAACTTGCATGCTGAATGAAATTTTGAGCATCCTGTCCAAAAAAAAATGCTGTAGAACTAGGTGAGGTACAGATAATTTTAAGAAGGATGGTCAGTTCCATTAATTGGTTCAGTCTTGCTGTATCCTTGAACACTCTCCTAAATAAAAAAATCTTACAGGAGAGTAGGATAAACACACATAATTTTATGAAATCCATAAAGTGGTTGATTTTTTTTAAAAAACCCCTACCTATTAAGGTAGCCTTCAGGAACTATGCCTAACTAACTTGGCAATTTTGAAGGTCTATTGATGAGCCACAAAATTTCAGGAGGGAATATAAAGAACAAATATTGCAAAGATAGCTTTATTTGAGTGTGAATTATTTAAAAGATGCTTGTTTACAAACATTTTTAGTGTTATTTTTGTCCTCTCTAGCCATGTTCAGTC
>NW_010307291.1:0-31080 GCF_000700745.2 Antrostomus carolinensis
ACCTGGTCTTCTCCTACAGTGGGTGAAGAACAACCTATAACTTTGGGGTTTTTTTGTTATAATCCATTTAATAACCCAGTAATTAATAGATTTAATATCTTTGAGTATTCAGTACCTTACGTGAAAAATCTACTGAATTATAGTAATTGTTTTTTTTCTTTCAGGAAATAAAAAATAACATATAGCTATAACAACAGAAATCCCAGCTCCACCAGAAGAACAAATACCACAGGTAGCAGCAGGTTGAAGTGACTGTAACACAGCTAGAAAACTGTTGCTGCGTGGGGTAGTCACACAGGGCCCTGGCAACCAGTTACAATCTACCTGGGTAACTGAACCAAACACCTTCAACCCAAGGATCTAAAAGTGACTGCGCACTATGTGCACACATTTGTGTGTTAGACATCATATTTTAACACATTGAAGGAAAGACAATTTCCCTTTATTACTGGCTATGACAAAGAAAAAGAATCTTACAAGGAGTACAAGAGCTTCTCTGTCTTGCTCCCAAACCCAAGGCAGTTTCTACCAGCATCAAAATTGTTGCAACTTCTAAAAGTTGCAATACCATCATACTTATGTTACTCTTTACTTCAGTTTTATATATTTATTTATTGCTAGCTGCACAGGCCCTGGGCAGTACAAAACTCACATCTTCCCTAACAGATAAGCACACACTATAAGTCTGATATATTATTTTGTCAAAATAAGATCAGAAGAAACAACAAAACAAGAGACAGGGAAAATTGCTGGGAAAGTGCAGACCAAAAAAAAAAAGTTCCAGAGCTGCAATGGGAGAATCAAAATGGGTTTGAAAAATGGTAGACAAGCACTGGAAAATATTTGATAGAAAGAAAATGTAATTACTACATTTGTATAAACAATTAGACTAATTGCTCTCTCAAAAATAAATACTCAAGTAGTTAATTTCCATAGTGAAAGTGTGAATTTTTAGTGCTTACCCAGGTCTGAAACAGTGTAATAGGGTAACAAAAAATATGATAGATGATGGATTGCACAGGTCAGTTTCTGATATACTTATTTTGAAAAACAAGTGTCTTGACTCATACTGATTTTAGTGTAATTAGTCTTGGAATGCATTGCTGTTCCACATCAGAATCTTAATCTTTATACCAAACTTGTATATTCATTTAGATAAAAATATAGTTTCTCAGAATACCTCCCACTGATGTTTATGGAATATTTTTGGTTATTCATGGAAGTAACATTCATTCCACCTGGTCCTCTGCAATTAACCCACAGACCTGATCTGTAAAACTATTTGTTTGACAAGATGCATTTATATTGACACTTCCATGTTTTTTTTTACAGGGACCTGAATCATTGCAAAGGATGTGTTTTTGATTTTTACCAGCCAGAGTTCATGAGATAAAAAAAGAAGTTAATTAAATATACTTATGAAATAGGTGATCTATAAACCTGCATATGAACAAGGGGGACACTTAGTGTAAAATGTTGTACTAGCAATTTGTACACTGGGATTCTGTAAGACTTCTCTGTTTGCCATATGGACTTTCAAAGTGTATATATAACCATATTGTGTGTGAGGGTCAAATTCATCCTTTGTATCCTTTCCGCCTATAGATACTTTATCTACTGCTACAAGTAGGTGTCCTGGTTTTGCTAGGATAGAGTTAATTTTCTCCTTAGTAGCTAGAATAGCTGTGTTTCAGTTTCAATATAGGATTTGTTATGAGAAGAATGTTGATAAAGCACTAAAGTTACTAGTTGTTTCTGGAAGCCTAAGGTGATAGTGTTTTGCTAATCTGCAGGTGCAAAGAACTGGGCAGGGGGAAGCGTAATAATTAGCAAACCCCAAAATTGGCATTTGGATATGTCAATGAGATATTCCATATCATATAACATCATGTTCAGTATATTAACCAGGGCTGACCAGAAAGCAGGGGTTATTCTCTCAAGTATCACTTGGGCTTCCTCTTCCAGGATTGCAGCTTTGTTTTTAGGACTGTCTCTGCTCTGGGTCCCTAGCTGGGAACAGGCTGGGCATCGGTCGGCGGGTGGTGAGCAACAGCGTTGTACAGCACGCATTTGCATATTCTGGTATTACTGTTATTGTTTCAATCAATAAAGTTTTTTTATCTCAATTTTCTTACTTTTATCCTTCTGATTCTCTCCCCTACTCCCTGGCAAAAGTGGAGAGTGAGAGAGCAACTGTGTTTGGCTGCAAGTCAAAGGAGTGAAAACCACCACACCAGGTCAGTAAGATGATTTGTACAGTGTTTACAAGTCTAAGCAAGCCTAGCCAGGTATAGATATCCAAAAAAATCTTAACCATAGCAGAATAATGAATGTTCAATGTGCACTCTCTGCTAATACGGATTATTTTTAATACAGTCTTTTATTTTTCTACAGTCCAAGGCCCTCACCATTAGATAACAATTAATTCTCCCAGATGAAGTAAACTCCATATATAAATATGCTTGTGTCTGAGTGTACATACGTAAAATCTAAATATTCAGAGGAAGAACAACTATTCTTTAAAAAAAGTTTAGAAGAAATTAATGCTGTTATATCCATTTAAGTAAAAGTTAAGGTGGAATACAGGAATCTATTAATAACTAAAAAAAAAAAAAAAAAAAAAAAAGAAAAATCAAAGTAATCTTATTTAAATAGTGTTTTGAGGCCATCTTCTTCCTTATTTGTTATCTTCCAAAGTATATTTATCGCAATGTGATGGATATTTGAAAACTCAATGTCTTTCATGGAAATAACTATAGCTGTACATCATCTCTACTGTTAAGCCTTTTTTTAACATTTAGAACTTTGTTAATTCCTTCTGATTTTAAAAAAAATATATTCAGTGTTATTATCCTCCAATTATCTTAAATACCCTTATATCTTTTCAACTTGTAAATGTTAGTAAACAAAATAACACAAAAGTAAATGTAACTGTCTAAATCACACCCAAGCAATTCTGTCCCAAATATTTTGACTGAAAATAACCTAAGAACTGAACACAAGCCATTCAGTACAATGTATATTACTATAAATATTAAAATAAAATTATTTTGACAATCTAATTCAATTTCATTCACATATTTGATTTCTACCTGAGACATGAAGTCAGTTAGTAATTTACCTGGTAAAGTTATATATTTGTAGATGTATTTGAACTTAATTTTCAGTGAAAATAAATAATTAACTGCCACAAAATTGAATCAATATATTCCATAATCTTATTTTTCCACTGAGGTTTTTCTTCAGATTGCTTATATTGTTCAAATGAATCATTGGAATCTTGACAGTATTACTTAAACAATCATGGAAATTTTGAATTCCATTCTTAAGTTATTTCATCATAAAATATCAGCAAATTGTGATAGCAAGCAAAATACATGTGACAGAACAGGTGGCTTTGAGGACAGATAAAGAACTAACAAATTCTAATTACTGAGAAATATTCAGAAGCAGGACAAATTAGATTACTTTTATAAGTCCAGGTTTAGTTTGTAAGCTAGAAAAATGAATACAACACATCAAATAAAACAAATAGGATAATTACATTCACAAAAATAAATTTTCTACTTGGATGCATTTTTCAAGTGAGTCATGTAAAGCCTACTGTAGCCTATTTTAAAATATTCTGGATAGTAATACCTTTGAAAGTCTGAATAAAATTTTTCTTAAAAAAATGGGAAAAAAAATCCAAATGTAAAAAAGACCATCTTCATTTAATTTTTCAAGTATTAATATTGTGAAGTTTGAACTGACAGAAAACAAAAGCATAAGTAAATATTGAATACTGAACTGTTTATTTCTTGAAACATTTTAGAAGCCACTCTACATGAATAACAACACAACTGTAAGATAATTTTTAACAGGGTTTATCTGGAAATTACATAATAGTTGTGGAGAAGTATGGATGCTACCATCTTTGTTAATAAACCTAGTTCACAACTTCCATCAAGAACCAGAGAAAAATCTTTTAAGGAGAAAAGTTCCCCTGATTGACCTCACACATATGATAAAGAGAATTCTTGCAGACCATAGAAAAGTAGCCCTTTTAAAAGTTTTTATTTGCCTAGGAATAATAATTATAAAAATATTAAAATGATAGGAACAGATTTTGCCTCATCTGTCTCAGCTTTCCAGGTAATTTACAACCCGCCAAGTTTACTAAAGTATATAACTAGTAACTAGAGAAAACATTTCTCTCATAGACTTGTTTTTATGTGTTAGAATTTACAAACTACATTTTAATTTGTAAAAATTATTAGAATTGTTTTAACTTTGAATGAGATGTGGCCTGTTCATCTGTACATCACTCAGCAAATACAATTATAATTTGTGTACTGTTTTGCAAAGATACATTTTTATGTTCAAGACAGAAGTAATTTCTGAAAAAAACAGTTCTTCTATTGTTTTCTATTTCATTAATACAAGTTTATAGATGGAATACTCGTTTTTTATGTCTTCAGAAGAGCAAACTATCCATTAATTTTCCACAAATGGTTCCAGTACAATTAGCTTTGGCCACAATACAAGACAAGAAATATATAGAAACAGACTCTTTACATATTTAATAAAAAAACAAACCAGAAAATAACAACAACAAACTTCCACTAATGGTTCCAGTACAATTAGCTCTTTACATATTTAGAAAAAAAACAAACCAGAAAATAACAACAACAAAACCACAAAACAAAAATATTTTTATATTGATAAAAAAAAAAAATCGGTGAAGTATTTCTAATTTATTTAATGATAATCTTTGCTCTGTTTATTATTGAATATTATGGCAGTTATATTGTCATGACGTTTTAGCGTTACTACCTTTCCTACAGCATATTTTTCTAACTAAAAAGTGAATTTCACTGATTAGCACTGTGTTCCTGTAAAAGAGATATCTCTTGCCTTCAGGACATGTTGATTTATATTCCTTTAATACTATATGAGAAAGACTGTTATACATGAAGTACATTACCTTATTTTGTTGAAATTCAATATAAAAATACAGCATCACAGATGGCTCAGAAAAGTATAAGTGACACAGACAAGACACTGTTTCCAAGTGGAAGAGGAAATACTAAAAATTGGTGTCAAATTTCAGTAAGTAATCATGCACAACTTGAAATTATAGATTAATTATGACTTTGATAACTTTTCAGGTAATCTGGCAATGAATCTTTATTTTCTATGTATGTATGCTTCCTTCTCCAGTGAGAGATCGGGAATATATTGACAACTTGTTAAATGTATGGTAGGTAATTTATTTTGTGATTAGGAAAAAGGAAAAAAAAAGAAAAAAGAAAGAATGTGTACCTTAGCTGCTGTAGTAATTTCCCACAGCCATGCCTGGAGTTATTTAAACAAAATACAGGTGGTTAGTAGGTTACTACTAGCACTTATTGACTGGTTCATCTGAAATTAATTATTATGAAGCACTACTGTTAATCAAGAGTTAATACAATCAGATCATTTTGCATTTGTGAAAACTGAACATTTGATTTATGCTGGCAGACTTTAAAAAATGTTGTGAAACTATACAGTGAACCCTAATGGAGAAATTGAGAGGGAGATAAATGGTTTTACCCATAGGCTAGCTACATTTTTTTTTTTTTTTGAGGTCAATCAATGACAGCATGTACTTTTTCTTTTTCAATATTAAGAAACAGTGATAAATTCCTTTCACCATACTTGGTGGATCAGTTAAACTCCTGGATGAGTTTTAATTCCAAAAATCATAAGAAGTTAATTTATTTTTAAAATCACCGTTGTTTATCCTGACAGAAAGATAACTTATATGACAGTTTTCTTAAATTTCCACAATACTGATATTTCTTGTCAAACTGTCAATCAAAACCATTTTATATTAAAATCTTTCATTCTTCAAAACTCTTCTGATATAGAAGTTCAAATATTGTTCATAGTGAGATGGAGATCTATAAAGTCTAAGTCATTCTATGTACTCTAAGATAAATTTTTAATCAAGATATGTAAATATTTGAAGAAAAGAACCAAACCAACTTACATTGTTTGCACATTTGGAAAAATCCTAGAGTGACTACAAACTTATAGGAGCTTGACTGATTAAAGGCTGAGTGAAAACTGAGTAAGAATTTAAGGATATGATTCATATAGACATATTTTATCATTGTTCTGGAATATCTTAAAGTACAACTGCTAAAATTGCCTCACATATTGTCAGAGATGGTGGCAGAGCTTGCAGTGAGCTTCATCCTTATATAAAGGACAATGAAACTCCATCAGAGAAAGGAGGTTGGCAAAGAGACAGGGACTTTATTGTAGCTATAGAGACGACTTTACATCTAAAGCTACTTTAATGTTTTGGGAACAACTAAATTCACAGCAATCACTGTCTTAAGGGGAAGATTTCCTGTCTTTACATCACATGAACTAGTTATTTATGCAAAGGAATAAGGATTTTTAATTACTGAAGCTATTTAGAGTTTCAATTTATTTACACCTGTCCTTAAAATTAAATTTTAAATACCACAATTTATTAATTTTATTGTCTTGTCCTGAGTGATGAGAACAGTGATAGCGTGTAATGAGCATAAACGTTAAACCAGACAGAACTTTTGCTAAAACTGGTGTTGAATTTGGATCTTTACGTTAGTTTATTCTTGGTTCTGAAACTCTTTAGTTTTTAAAAAAAAAAACAATGGGGAAATGGTGATATTGGAATATATACCATATTGAACTAAAAAGAGGCTTAAATGCGGAACAGTGAATAACTATCTGGGAAATTTGAAGAATACATTTTGCTGATTAGACTGAATAAAAAAAATAAACCTTTACTATGATGGGACAATAATAATAATACAAGACATCTTTGTGGGGCAATATTCTACCTAATTATGCTGCCAGTTATAATTAGAAGAATTAACATGGCATTTAAAAAATCGGGGTCAGTGCTGTCTGTTTTTCACAATTCCAGCCAGGAAATTGCCTGTCAATTACAATTAAGGTGTTAACACAATGCTTTATGGTCAAAAATGTTTTAGCACAGTAGAGTAAGGTATACACATGTGGTTATAATATTAAGACATTTTAAGTTTAGATAAAGGTTATTTAAATGTTTAACTACTTGTAAATTAAATTTAGTTTGTGACCAACAAGGTCTCTAGATTAAGTGACATTACATATGTTATGATAGGCACGTTAGTGAGAGGAGATACAGAAAGAATGACAGGTTTTTCCCATCTTCCTATTTCAATTAACTGAAATGGGCTGATGTCTCAACAGAGGGCCCATGCTGGCATAGATGTTGGCATAGGTACCTTATGGCATACTTTATGGTACCATGTGGGTGAAGAAAAATGGGAACTAAAGCACTCCTGTAACCCCTCTACTTATATACAATCACTATTTAGATTCCACACAGCATTTTTCTCCATCTCATTCACTTACATAACATGTACACTCATAAATACAGGGAGTGAATGGTATTTGAACCTTGCTGATGGAAGATTAACTCATTCTCAGTTTTGAGGCTTTGTTTACAAGATGACTACCAATTTTTGGTCTATTTCAGGAGAAATAATAATCAAGAAAGAGTTCATATTTGAAGTCATGATATATTTTCTGTATGTAGCAAATGTGTATCAGAAATGTGTACTCCGAAGTATGTCTGAAAATCAAAGTATCATTTAACAAGAGATAGGTAATAATAGTGTACTCATCTGTCTTCTGATGAGTCTGTTTCTGTACTCATGTTGAGGTTTGGGTTTGTTTGGTTTTTTTCTGGGTATTTAAACACTTAACAAAAGATGCCATGGTCAATTCCTTGAGTATTTAAACTGTTACTATGTAAACTATTATTTAACTGTTTAAACTAAGACTGTTTCCTGGGAATTCTCTAGAATGATTCAAGGACCCTGAGGACATCCACACTCCAGGAAGTAAGGTATGGAGTTCAGCTGGCTGAGGCTGAGGTCAGCTCCTTCAGAGACAAGAGCTGTTTTGAAGGGAGCTGGAAGTGAGGGCCACCTCCTCCTTTCCTTGGGAACTGCATTTAAAGTGAGGTTGTACTGCTGGCCCATGCTACACTGCAGTGACAACTGTGACTGTTTTACCTCCCTGACTCTAGTTTGGCTTCCTAGCTTGTCCTCAAACCTGTTTCTTCACTGCAGCCTTGCTGGGTGATAGCTGGACTTTGTCTGATCTGGTATCTGTTTCTGGACATGGTCTTGACCTGGCCTTGCTGCTCTGCATCCCTGCTCCTTGTTGGTGCAGTCACTGCTCCCTCCTGCCCTGCTGCTGCACTCAGCTCCCAGCTTACCTTCTGTGGAGCAGTCAACCCTCACTGCCCTTGGCAATCTTTTCCTGTGCTCTCAGTCCTCTAAATAGATGCATCCACTTGTCAAACAGCTTTACATTATCAGCAATATCCTGAGAAAATCTGTAGTTGACACATATGTGTGGGAGGTTCGTAACACACGTGAATAACTTGCATTTCTTATACAGGAGGTAAGCGATCTCCCCTCCATTTCTAGGTGTTTATAGTGCTACAATGTTGTTCTTGCTTATGCTCATGCTCTCTTTTCTCTCATCTCTCCTGGTCTTTATAGCTTTTTTTTTTTTTTTTTCTTTTTTTTTAACTTGAGGTTATGGAGAGAATGAAGGTTATAGTTTCAGCTCTTAAGTGTAGTAAAGGAACATAATGGTTTCTTTTATCCCAAATAACCTTCAGCAAAGTAACACACAACCTCAAGTAACACCTCATTTGGAAAAAAGTGAACTCCTTGTCACTGTAATTAATTTTATCTCGTACTTGTGTATAGACTTAGGAGCTTCTTAATTGACCTTAAGGTAGAGAAAAAAAAAAAAATGGAGATGACCTCTTTTCTTTTGGAACACTTTTTTGAATTTCCTTGTATTGGATCTGGCTGGGCTGGAGTTGATTTTCCCTGTGGCAGCCCTCAGAGTGTTGTGTTTTGTATTGGTGGCTCGAGGGGTGTGGATAACACCCCAGTGTGTTGGTTACTGGTGAGCAGTGCTAGCACAGCACCAAGGCTATCTCTCCAACATTTCCCCACCAGTAGACTGGCGCAGGTCTTGGGAGAGGACACAGCCAGGACAGCTGACCCAAACAGACCCAAGGGATATTCCATACCATATGACGTATGCTCAGAAATAAAAGCAAGGAGAACGGAGGGGGA
Source organism: Antrostomus carolinensis (assembly GCF_000700745.2). Lineage (NCBI taxonomy): Eukaryota > Metazoa > Chordata > Aves > Caprimulgiformes > Caprimulgidae > Antrostomus > Antrostomus carolinensis. The sequence goes on from NW_010307291.1 coordinate 9,168, forward strand.
AGGGGGCGCATTCATTATTCCGTTTTTCCTCCGGCAACCGCAACGTGTATGAAAACATCTGCTTCCCTGGAAGTGGCCAAAGATCATCTGCTGATGGGAAGTAGAGAATAAATATTTTGTTCTTTTGCTTCTGTGTGCACAGCTTTGCTTTGCTTCTATTAAACTGCCTTTGTCTCAACCCACAAGATTTTTTTTTTTTGTGTTCCACCTTATTTTCTCCAGCTGCCCAATTGAGGAGGAGAGTGGGCTTTGGTGGGCATCTGGCCTCTAGCCAGGGTTAACCCACCACATTCGTATACTTTAATCAAGCAGGACTGAAATGACTAAAGACGATATTTGTGAAAAAATATTAAATGAAAACAAACTCATAATAATTTAGTAAGAGAAAGAGAAACTTCTCTGTTCAGTCACCTGTTCATTTTTTTTTTCAGTAACTAGTCCAAAAGACCATCAGAACTAGAGATTGAGGACTGATGTATTTAATAATGCAATATATGTGCTTCCTAATGCCTTTTTTTCCCCCCATCAGCAGTAGAAAGCTTATGTGATGCAGCTAGTTAATATCCGGTTTTACCCAGTCATATCTGCAAGCAGAGAACCTTTGCCCTCAGATCACAGAATTTCTACTTATAAAAGAACAAAGTAAAAAACCAAGGCTTGCAAGTGACTAATAGCAAACTCAAGAATATGTGGGTGTTTCTACTAGACACTTTGAGCACTGTGGTTCTTTTGTTCATTTAAGGAGAGTAAAGCTTATTATTGTCCTCTTAAGTTCAATCAAAATATTTCAAAGATGATAATTCAGTGGGAGTGAGGCAAAAGGACCTAGTTTGAACACCTGTTTATTATGCAGAGAGCAGAATTGTGCAGCCATGACTGTTTTATCTGATCAGCTGTATCTTCTAATGAAAATTTGAAGATAAATCCCAAAAATAGCTTATGAAAGGGGAACTGTGAATCCTCACTTTTACATGTCTGGTTCTTAAAGTGGAGTACTGTGTTATGTTTTCTCACCCAATTCAAGAGGACATTTAGGGACTTCAGAATGGGGTTCAAAAGAGCCAACATCTGAGCCACCTTCAAATATGCATTCAACTCATGCTCAAGGGTAACCAGAAATTTAGGGAAGAAGAATAATGAACTCTGTGAAAATGCAATAGATTTTATGATGGGATTCCAAGGAATTCCATACTGAGGCCATAATCAAATACAGAGGTGAATCTTTTCATCAGATTTTGAAAGGTTTTAAGGTTTTGCTTGACTAATTGCAAGTTGAGTGTTCTGTAGTTTATATATAAATTCAAAATACATTTTTCTTCGTTTCTACATTATGGTAGCCAGGTAACAATTTCTCTAATCTCATATGTAATATTCAAGAATTACTGTTTATGTCAAAAAATTAATTTGCAGAAAATTGTTAGAGAGAAAAATAAGATATAATGCCATACACTATTGAAAGTCTCTGGAGAAAGAGAGAAATAAAATATTTATAAAAATATCTTAATACTTTTCTTGTATTTACCTTAAATGATACAGTCTATCTACTAATTCTCATAATTTCCCCTGATAATTAAGATTAAAATTACACTAAGATAAGAGAGAAGCAAAACAGAAAAGTAGAATTTCCTTCTACTTTTATAACTGAGGCTTAAATGAAGAAATAGCCAGAGGTATTCAGCTGAGAGGTTGAAAAACCTTATCCAGCATGGGGCTGATCAGTTTACTTTGAAGACTGGATGTTATTTTTATTGTTTTATAATATCTGTACAGTTTGTTTGTTGGTTTTGGTTTTTTTTTTTTTTTTTCCCCACTTGTTAGAAAAATAGTGTTTCTCAGAATCATTTCAGGATCAATTAAAAGGAAATATATCTTCATTATCTAGGCACTGGTGTTAATTGTGTCATTGGTTAAAATACATTTTAGTTGTTTCGCTCTTTCAAAAAAATCTTTCCCTTTTCTTTTTTTTCCTCTAAATAGATGATCAGAAGAGTAAGATATGAAAATTTCTTTATAATTCAGTGTCTACATTCCAAGATCTGTACCTATTCTTATATTACTATTCCTATATTTTAAATGCTGTGAGAATGTTGTCCCTGGTTAAATGAATTATGATTATTTTTTTAGTGTAACATAAAATAAGATTCCCATGTATTAAATGTCACTAATAATATAATGAAAATCTAATAATATGACTGTAAATCTTGTGGAATTATAGTTAATAAAAGAAACAGATTAAACTACTATGCAGGATGAATAAAAACAATGTAATTAAAACTACTACATGAGATTAATTCAAAGAAACAAGAATATAAGGTTTTTTACAATCTCCTTAATATAGAGTGAACTAGAATTCTTGTCAATTATATCTTATTAGTCTTTTTGTATATATGAAAATATCAAACTGCCTTTTTAATTTACTGGTATTGTTGCATGACATGGAAGAATTCAAGAAATAAATTAACATTTTAAATATTAGTAGAGAAAGTTTCCAAAGCTATTTTGTTATATTCTGCTACTAAAAGATTTAGCCTTTAAAAAATTTTACACATTGAAATTCAAGTCCTGCGACTACTTGCATGTGTATAGCTTTACATATTTGGTGCTTCAACCACAGGTTTCTGAGGTCAATAAAAGAAATAGATTTTATGTTACTAGCTCACACTGTCCCCAGGTGACAAAAGATAATTTATCTCATGATAAGCACATAAAAGATCATCATTATTGCAGATGAGGAAGTTGTGGGATCACTAGAATTTTGTTCTTAACATTACTTTAAAAGATAGAAAGCAAACCTTTCATTTGTATTTTTAATATGAACATTGCATACTCAGCATCACTTCTGATGAATGATCTAGTCTGAAGTTTTATTTGCAATTGTACAATTACCAATGCAAGTAACTACCTTAAGTATAGACAACTGCCTGAGGTAGCTCTAAAAATAATTTTAAAATAAAATAAAATAAAAAAAATTCCAACAGATTTAATTTATTGAGTAATTAAAAAATAAAAGGGCATTTAAAGGAGATATCAAAAGAGATTATTAGTATAAAAAACTTTAAGAAGCAACAGAAATGACATTCTTTGTCAGACACATTGTAGACACCAGGTATGTTTCATATTAATCACATTTCTATAAAATAAGAATGTTTTAATGTTGTTAATGTTGTTAATGTTGTTTGTTCTTTGCATGAGTGTATAACTCTTCAAGAATTTCAGCCTTCTATATGCTCTCTGCCTGGACTTCTAAATTGATAAATTTTGTCAAAGGTCTCAGGAACTTGAAAATTCACTGTTACTGAAATATATTCTCGAGAAGAAGCTAACCTAAAATAAAATCTCTACCATATATTTTGGTTTTGCTCTCTCTTCTATTAGAAGATAAGCTACAGGAAAGAGATGACTAACGTAAGTATCACATAATCATTCTTCCATAAATTACTGTGATAAAAACAAATGTATGATGTGATGAGAAAATAAAAGATTATTACATTTATGGTACAAGATTACATATATGTAATCATATGTGTATATTACATATAAATACCTAATTACATATTTATGGTAAAAGATTATTAATATATGGTACAGGAGCAAAACAGCATGTAGAATTCACCTTTTTGTACTTATACCTCAGTAATCTGTGGAAGGTATATAATGCTGAGAATATAATATCAGTCTTTAATCTTTCCTACTTTTGTTGTAATTATTTTATTATTGATAAAGTAAACCTTGAGATTTCTAAAAAATGCAAACTCCATAGCAGAGAAATAGTACAGATAATGGTGCCATATTGCCTGACCCTTGTGCATACTTGGATATTTTTCAGTTAGTCAGTTTCTTCTGCATTTTGAATTCCAAATTTATTCAGCAGCAAATATGCGAATATACTCATCTCTTTTCCCTATTTCTAGGCTCCTTTTTCTTTTAAAGATTCTACTTTCCATTATCAAACATAATGCTGAGGCTAAGGTGGGAGCATTAGTCAGTGTTGCCTGCCTCACAGCTAAACTAGGATAAATAGAAAACATTAGTTTTCTACTTACAGTCTTTCCATAAGTGCATATTCTCCTTACAGATGTAAAATAACAAGTTCTGTCAAAATATCTTTTGGAAAGAAACTGTTAACAGAGTAAGCATCATCAAGAGAACACTAATTTTATGAGTGTTAAAAGAAAATGTTAACTCAAATTGCTTATTAAATGGAAACAATTATTCCAGCTTCACATAACTAAAATATGTGTGTTTAACTGTTATCTTTTCTACTTCAAACTGAAAAAAAATCAGCTCCAGATATGTACTCCAGTAAGATAACCATAGTCTTATTAGTGTTCACTTCTTTCCTTAAGCTATCTATGGTCCAGACTATAGTGTTTTAACACTGTAGTCAGTATATTTCAGTAGGCTCATTGCTTTCATGCATACAAACACTGCTAGCTCGTATAGGAACTTCATAATCAAATTCAGTGACACAAATCTCTTCTTCATCTTTTCTTGGTTTCAAATCTGAATAGCAAATTTAGTAGAAAAAGTAAAATGTGCTAGTACTCTAAATAAAATCCTATTTTGTGTTTTCACTATATAAACTACAGAGCATTTTCCAAGCACTTCTTGTGAATTTACCATAAGGAGGAATTATTTAATAGTAAAATAAATAAATCTGGCTCTAGACAAAGTATTGTTTAACAAGAAGGACATAACTATGGATATTTAGCAGTAAAAATATTATGTTTAATCGTCACTATATTACCTTTTTTATTTTTCTAAATGAAAAAAAAGTGGGATTTTTCTTTATTTGCTTGTTTTGCTACAGAGAATAAAAGTGCGTGCAATTTCAACTGTTACCATTGAAAAAATAAGCCATTTCAGACGAGTATTACAGGTACATCATTTGTGAATTTTCTGTGTTTGATGTACAGTATGTACACAGATTAAATATACATCATATGTCTAGTAGGTTATTTTATATTTCAACATTAAAATAAATTCTAGAGTAATTCTACATGCTCAGTCTCCTTGAGTTGTTTTGGGAAGAGCTCCAATTAATTATTAGAATGAGTTTTAAAAGTCTGGAGATCAATTTGTATTACCTAGTTTATTTCCAAACAAGGTATCATTTAGCTGAATGCTCAATGACGAATTAGTACTATGAAGCTTAAAACTGGTGTGTTGGGAGGTAAGCACCTTAATATAAGACAGAGTTAAGACTGTAGTGTGTATGGCATGTGCTATGTAATATTTATAGTAATGTTGTTTTACACCTGTGCAAAAAAGGAGTCAGAGACATGAACTAGAAATGTCTTGATTTTTTTGCATATTTTCTTGGGTTTGAGGTCAGTATAGTTCTCAAGGACTAACTGTAGTTCATATCAGTTTTGGGGTTTTTTTTAATGCAGGGTAAGATTTAAATAGAAAAAAAAAAGTGATAGATACATAAGAAGGAGAAGAGGTGTTACTGACAATAATATTTTGTCTAAATGTAAAATGAATTATCATGCCACTCTCTGCAAAACTCTTTGGAGGCTTTTGTTTTGGGGAATCTCTGGTGATAGACAAAGGTCTTCATGACTTTTGAACAAGATAAGGTGAACAAATAAAAGTAAAACTGCAAGAGAAAAATCTAAGCACAAAAGAAAAATTGTATAGTGCTACTGAAATTGAATTATAAATTTCTGATAGTTTTTAGCCCATCTAGCTTAGGCATAAAAAGGTTCAGTACAGACAGGCCATAGCTATATATGTACAAATTAATTATTACTGCCTCAGCTTCATATTTACAGCATTAATCATAGAATCATTTGGTTGGAAAAGACCTTTGAGATCATAGAGTCCAACAATACCTGTCCACTACTGAACCATATCTCTGAGCACCTCCAGGAATGATGACTCAACCACTTCCCCAGATAGCACGTTCCAGTGCCTTATAACCCTTTCAGTGAATAATTTTTTCCTGACATCCAATGTGAACTTCCCTTGGTGCAACTTGAGGCCATTTCCTCTTGTTCTATCACTAGTTACTTGGGAGAAAAGGCACACATCCACATTATTACATGCTCTTTTCAGGTAGCTGTAGAGAGCAATGAGGTCCCCCCTCAACCTCCTTTTCTCCAGACTGAACAACCCCAGTTCCCTCAGCCGCTTTTCATAAGGATTGTTCTCCAGTCCCTTCACCATCTTCGTTGCCCTTTTCTGGACATGTTCCAATGTCTCAATGTCTTTCTTGCAATGAGAGGCCCAGAAGTGGACACAGTATTCAAGGTGCAGCCTCACCAATGCCAAGCACAGGGGAAGGATGACTTCCCTGGTCCTGCTGGCCACACTGTTTCTGGTACAGGCCAGGATGCCATTTGCCTTCTTGGTTACCTGGGCACACTGCTGGTTCATATTCAGCTGACTGTTGACTAACCCCCCTGGGTCCTTTTACAGCAGGCAGTACATGGTGACAATGATAATATGACAACAACAATAAGAGCAATGTACCTTAAAAATACATTGTGAGAAACCAAACAGAAACTGCTGAAAATACAAGTTGCTAAAACTCTTGACGCTCAGTGAAATTTCACACTAATTTTCTGCACAGATTTGGAGAAAGATAGGAATGTAGGTTTAATATGAAGCTTCTGCTTCATACTGAATGACACTATTTTCAGAAGCCAAACAATTTTTTTTTAAACATGACAATATTTAATTTTATTTGAAATGTATATGTTATGCTTAGATTCAAACAAGTTCAAACCTTACTTAGAAGTATGAAATCATGCAGGTAAAATTAAGAAGTTATCCAAAATACACTGATTATTTGATTTCATTGAACTTTGGGTAAAGTCTCATCATAGCCTTGATCAGTATTTGTAGCTAAGTGTTTAACAATGTCTAATGGGTGGCTATATATCACACAAGGAGCAATAGCAGTGGAAATAATAGAATCAATCAACAGAAGCTTCATGCAGGAGATAGTAGTTTTGAGACATTTTGTGAATCTGAATGCTCCTTAGGAAGTATAGAATAGAATAGTAAGGTAAAGTAGAATAGATAATAGAATCAGTAAGGTAAAGACAGATAGAGCTGAATATCATAAAAATAATAGTGATGAATTAGCCTATTCCATTGGAAGATTGAAACCAATGACAGAGGGATGATAGGAATCAGTTTTTTGAGCAGGAAATCTCTCATGGAAGGCAGATTTCTAAGACAGACTATAATTTTTAGGTAATTCAGGCCTGAGTTCTCCATCATATTCACTGAATATTCAACTAAGAAAGGCTTACATGAATAAATGTAAAGAAGAAAATAATCTCTGTACAGTCAAAAATATTTTTTTAAAGATTATTAATACACAATTGCCTACAAAATTCACTGAAAAATGAATAACATTTACACAATTATAACCCACAACAAAGTATGTGCTATTCCTTATTGCTGAGTAAAAGTTAATCTTCTTGGCTAAAGACAGTGTATATACATAAATCCTATCTTGCATAAGCAGTGACCAATGAATAGATATTTATGTGAGAGGAAGATTTCATTTCTTTATTTTTGACAACATGGCATTCCAGCAACTACATTTAAATGATATGATGTGTATTATGCAATTATATATTATTTACGTGTAATGAGAAAATTCATGATCCATTCTATTCTAAAATTCCAACTTGTTGGAAAAATCTAAACATTTAAAGAGAGTGATTCTTCCTCTGTGAAGTTATGTTGAACTGGTTGCTGTCTGCTGTACAGTATTTAGTGTATCATGGTGTTTGTGCCAACTTTGTCTTTCTCTGTTAAAGAGAAGACATTATTCCATGAACAGCCATTGTCACACATTGGTAAATATAAATTGGTGAAGATTAAGAACTGAAAGTATATATTTCCAGAATGGTAGCTTTTTGTTGTTGTTGTTTTGATTTTTTTGGTTTTTTTTGTTAATGTTACACATTCCTTTTATTTAATTCCAAACAATATAGTCTAATTTAGGTATTTTGCCACCAAATCTCTGTTAAACAAAACAAAACTAAGATAATAATCTTCATGTAAGCAATTTAATAGTTTAAATAATATGTCTTCAATGATTCCAAAAGTCTCTTTTTTCATAAGAGCTTGATTATGGGAGCGCCATGACTATACAAATTCAGATTATACATACTAGCTTTGAAATAATTACCCTATTTTATTACTATTATTACTATTATTATTTTAAATACATGTTTAGATAAAGATGAGAAGTTAATACATTGTTGTGTTCACCCTATAAAGGATAGAGTTATCTGATGTACCCATTAGGAAAACACAGATGATTAACTGACTCAAAAAAATCTCTAGAAGCTGAAAACTTCCAGCCTTAATTTTAATCTCAGTATATACATCATATCCCTATATCCTGTTACTCTGCAATTCTTTGCAAATTTCTGCTAGGATGTACTGATACAATGAGGAGAAGGACATGGGTGTACTGGTGGATGAGAAGCAATGTGCATTTGCAGCCCAGAAGGCCAACCATGTCCTGGGTTACATCAAGGGAAGTGTGGCCAGTACAACAAGGGAGGTGATTCTCCCCTTATAGTACATTCTTGTGAGACCTCACCTGGAGAACTGTGTCCAGTTCTGACAACCCCAAAATAAGAAGGACATGGACGTTCTGGAGGGACACGAGGATGATCAGAGGGCAAGAGCACCTCTCCTATGAGGACAGGCTGAGGCAGTTGGGACTGTTCAGCCTGGAAAAGAGAAGGCTTAGGGGAGATCTTACAGTGGCCTTCCAGTAGCTGAAGGGGGCCTACAGGAAGGCTGGGGAGAGACTTTTGAAAGGGCAGGTAGTGATAGAAGGAGGGGCTATGTCTTTAAACTGGAAAAGGGTAAATTTAGATTAACTATTAGGAAGAAATTATTTACTGCGAGGGTGGTCAGACACTGGAACAGGTTTCCCAGAGAAGTTGTGGATGCCCCCTCCCTGGAAGCATTCAAGGCCAGGCTGTATGAGCCTTTGAGCAACCTAGTCTAGTGGAAGGTGTCCCTGCTCATGGCAGGAGGGGTTGAAACTAGATGGTCTTTAAGGTCCCTTCCAACCCACACCATTCTATGATTCTATGACTCTACAATTCTATGATTTTACGATTCTGTGAATGTAGGATTAATTATAGTGAATGACCAAAATAATCAAGAAGTAGATCAAGAAAAATATTTATCTTTGAAATAGTTTATGAATCTCTTTTCTGCTGTGTAGAGACTAGAAGAAAAAGACACGTAGTATGTTCACTACCTGGAGGATAAGCAAGTCTCTTGTGCCATTCACCTGTGAACTTTCTGGCTGAGGGATAATAGAAGATCTCCAGAATTAAAGAACAACTTTCAGATAAAAAAGGTTGGATAATCTTCAAGGTTTAAAATGTGTTACCATTTCTTCTGTATTATCTTTTCTCTTTACAAATGTCTTGAATAAAAAGTGGCACAGTGTTACTGATACTAAAGCTATTTTCTTCTTGTAAAAAAGGGGAAATGAATCTTTAAAAGGACTGAGATGTAATTAAGATAAGGCATATTCTTCCAAACTCACTTTGCCCCTGTAGCTATTGACTATTATTGGTGTTTGCATGTTGTGCAGTGGGTAAAGATAATATCACTCATTACGGAATTAACGTCAAAGAAATATGTCCAAAAGTCATGCCATTTACTCTGCCATATCCAACAGAAGAAGTACATGAGAATGGTGTCTTGTACAAACTCCTATCAGATCATTCACTTTAATAGCATCCTGTCATGTGAAAAGAGTTTTACAGGGGTCACATTTAACAGCTCAGCTAATACTAGATTCTTGTAAATTGTATTGTTTCAGGATTTTTTTTTTTACTTCTGTGTTTTATTTCACTTGATAGTTTTGACATACAACTATTTTGTAAATTTCAGTCTCCCTTTTGTTTGTTTGTTTTTCTACTTGTTTATTTGGACTATTTGACATATAAGAAGAGTAAAATTCTAAAGTAGAACTAATTTCTGACTTCAAGATCAGAGGTAATTATATCAGAAAATATTCATAGTCCTTTTTAATAACTAAACTTCAAGATATAGTTATTTCTAAATCAAAATCACCTTATTTTGCAAGTATAGGATTCTCCACATATAGTTTTGTTTTCAGTGGGTATCATTCAGTTAAAATAAATGTATGCAATCACAAGCTGATATTTGCATGAAGATAAACAGGTTTTTTGTTTTGCTTTCCTTGGTAAATATATTACTTTTTCATTTTATGTAAGACACTTATATGCCTTCATTCAAATAATGTCTTGATTTAAAGAAATATATATTACTTTAAATAAAGCTCAGAATAAAGTTTCATGATCTCTCATTTATGTTAGATGTTTATTTCAAAATCCTTTTAATCCTTTGACAAGAGGTTCCTTTGGGATGGCGGAGAGGATGTTTTTATTCTTTATATAGTATCTAAGTCTAGAGACCTAAACATGGTTTATATAATGTCCTAAATATAGAGTAGGGTCTCTGACCAACCTGGTTTAAAGATACATCTGGAGGTTATAGACGAGTAGAGTAAGCCAAGTGCATTTTGTCTGCATATTCCTTGTTTCCCTCTCAGATTCCTTCAGCAAGAAGAATCAGGACTTGTTGGCCAGGATAACTAAGCTAACACTGGAGGTCTTATAGATGTCAGATCCTAAAAGAAAAAAGGAAATGACTAGGCATAAGAGGGCAGATAGGAATTATAACTTTCTGAATTATCCTAGCACTTGAACAATGAATCTTTTACAGTAGTATCTTTTACATCAATATGAAAACCAAAGTCACAGTCTAGCTAAAAATTTTGAATATATCTGGTCATCAAATTTAAGTACTAATGGAACTATTCTAAGAAACCAAATGTTATATAGGAAATAATTTTATATTGAGGAATAAAATGTCAGATCTAAAAGAAAATAGTGCATAAATCAAATTCTTTCATTGAGATGAGTATTTTTTAACTGTATGTCATACCATCACCATACCTCTTCTCTCACTCTTCATATTTACCTAATTAACTTTTCTTTCATCCATCAAATATAATTCTGAGAACCATGCAGAATTAAAGAGCTGATACTCATTTTTGTTCAAGCTATTCTGATTTCAGTTACTAATTTAGTAATTAGAAAACAAACAAGCAGGCAGAAATACAATGTAAATTATCTAATAATCAGCAGTTCTTAAGCTAAAGTAAACAAATCAATAATATGGAAAACAAACCTTTCAGGTGAATCACCATGAAATCACTAATCTTTTATATTTTTCCATTTTGTATGGTTCTGAGAAATGATTAGCATTAGATTAACATTATTTTATTACTATTCTATGTAACTAATAAATCACTACCTTTTAGAACCTACAATAATAGACTTTGTTTACAAGTGTATATAACTTTGTTCCTTGAAAGGAGTTAAATTCTTGCCATAATGGTCACTCTTGCAAGCACCCACAGAGACAGAAAGATAAAGAGGCACTAACATCCTAGCCAACACTTTTTTAAGAGAGACTGGGGGAGTAGAACTTGTGTGTCTAAATGGCAATTACACATTTCCAAAAGTATATGAAAAACATTTAACATTGTCTAGTGAAGAAATAGAAACAGAAATAATGTGATTAAATGTTTTAATATGATAGAATGTTGAAACTTTTCCTAGTGTCCTGTTCACAGTATTTTCATGACACCTGTGTGAATTATCAGAATTTATGGAAACTTTGGAAACTTGTCCTCACTTTGTCTTGTCTTTCGCAAGAGTCCAATGCAGTAACAGGCATTTTTAGTACAGCTTTCTCTGTGTGAGCTAGATGGAAAATCAGGCATGAGATGTTGGTCTTGTAGGCTAATTTCCACCTATGATCTAGGACATCCCTTCACAATTCAAATGTTATCACTTCTAGAAAATTCTAATTGTGGATAGGAAAGATTCCCACACCACTTTCATGGTCCTAAAGTTAAAGTCCAGGTTGAATGCCCTCAATAATGAGTTGTGGGATAATCTGCGATGGACAAAAACCTCACCTACATCTTCAGCAAAACTTGGTTTTATGCTGGCCTAAACCAGGAAAACATAAAATATGAAACAAACTGCTGGTCAGATCAGAAAAAATATTGCCCAATAGCTGAAAACAATATTTTCAGACTCAAGCAAAAATATATGGTGACTCCTAACAAAAACTAACTTTGCAAAAAATTTGGATTTCTTTGTTGGGTTTTTTTTTTTTATTTGTCAGGAAGAATAAATTTTCCAGGTTCACTTTATTGACAAAACTTTTTGCGCAGCCTTAGCATCTTTCCACATACCACAGTTTGCTGGAACCAATACTGCATAAGATAATTAATTAGGGACAGATGATACAAATTCACTAGCTCAGCATATCCTCAGTGAAGATGTTGCACTATTAGGTGTATACAATTCTTTTGTTCTTCTTTCTCAGCAGTTATCCTTACTGATATAGTCAGTATTTCATCTCAGCATGAAATAACATTAGATAACATTGCATTCTGAGGAAGCAGGCAAAAAAAAAAAGGTCTCTGCAAATGAAAATGAATTAGAAATGCTCTTGCAGTAGAGGCCCTGGAGTTATAAACAAGAAACTGATGAATGTACTTATCAAAGGACTTCACATAAAATCTTTCTGCTGCTATAAATTTCTTTTCTTTAGCACATTCACTTCTGAAAGGCATTTTTTGACAAGTTCTTGTGATAGTTCAACTGGGCTAGCCCTTGGCTAGCAGCCAACACAGCCGTTCACTCACTCCCCACTACCCCCAAGGGATAGGGGAGAGGATTGAGGGCAAGGATAAGGAGTCTCGTAGGATGAGATAAGAACAGCTTAATAATAGAAATAAAAGAAAACTTAAAATAATACTAATATTAAAATAGTAGTGATAATGATAACAGTAACAAAATATACAAATGAGCGACACACATTGCAACTGCTCACCACCCGCTGACCAAACCTGGCCTGATCCCAGAGGAAGAACAATCCTGAACTGAAAACCATAATCCCAGAAGAGTGAGAGTCTGAGCAAAAGCCAGAGTGGCCAAAAGAGGAAGAGACCCTCACTAATATACTGGACATGACGTGATATGATATAGAATATCCCATTGGCATATTCAAAAGCCAATTTAGCTTATTAATTTAAATTTTCCTCACCCCATCTTGAGCCTGTAGACTAGCAACACCTGAAGTCCTTCACTTCCAGTGACAAAAATGAAAATACTGGTATGTTATCAGTGTTTCACAACAAATCCCATACTGAAAGCAAAACACAGCACTAGTCAAGCTACTAAAAAGAAACCCAGCTCTGTTCCAGGTAAAACCAGGACAGTTCTAAAGCAGAATTTCTATACATTATCTGGGCTTTCCTAATCAGGTCATTTTTTAATATTTATATTTTTATTAAGAAGTACCTGGCCAGAGGACATTTCAGTATTACTGATATTCTGAAAATTGACATGATTTTCTTTGCAGTGTAACTTTCTCTTGTAGAAATACATACAATGAAAAAGTAATGTGATTAAGACTTAAAGCAAAACAGACCTAAGGGAAAGGAGTAATGTCATGTAACTTTAAACATCTAGTAAAGTAACATCTCAAATAGCTGATCAGGAAACATTTATAATCAATAAAAATTTTAAGGATATGATTAATTTAACCTGTTTTGGATACACACTACACAGTATGCTAAACTTCATTACAGCCATAGACATAGTACTCTATTATCTTTAAAAGCAACTTGCATAACCAGATTATGTAAACCTATATGTCCAGTCAGATGAATTTAACCCATGCATTCTGTTAATACCTGTTGCAAAATTGTAAGCTATTTCCTCAAAACGATTTTTTTTCCAGAGAGATGTAGTTTCTGACTTAATTTCATTCAGTATATGGCTACATATGTCCTGTGCAATATTTTTTTCCAGCTAAGTAAAAATCGTAGGCTTACTACTAACGCACAAGTAGAGACTATAAACACACTATGCATACACACACTTTGTATCTGTGACTAAGCACCAAGTAATAGATAATGGTATCACTTCATCACTGTGAAGTCAGAAATTATTTTTCACTCTTTTCATTGGGTAACAGTGTTATATATACATATGTATACATATATATATATATATGTGGTTGTCCCAAGTTTTTGAAAAGTAAGAGTTTACTTTAATTCAAATAAGAACAGGAAATTATATTATTAGTTTTATGAAAAAGTAATAAGATTTTTCTGTGGATCCATATAGTTGTTTTCACATGCAGCCCTTTTGTAAGTAATGTGGATCTTAACTTCAAATAAAATCTTTCAAGATTTTCCTAACTGTGTTTTGCTTAACTGAATTCCATTGTAGTTCATAGGAAGAAAAGTAATTACAGTCTTTTAACATATAATTTTCTTTACAACTAAGATTAGACATATTCATGAAGGCAAACACTTCATAGGCTGCATCTTTCTCATTTGAATGTTGTTAAATTTATTTTGTACAAATCTAAATCTAACTTACACTAGTGCATACATATCTTATGTGATTTCTTGTAAAAAATAGTTTCAAAATGTACTATGTTATTTCTGTCAGGGTACTTAAACTTCTCTTTTGTAGTATTAATAGCAGTCCACTGGGATTATCTCAAACACTCAAACTTTCTGAGCAGCTTTACCTAGCCATTGTATTAATGTTAAAAAAAAAAAAAAAAATCACTTAAGGAAAGAATTATTTTTTCTCATAATATGAAAAATTCCTAAGAAAACAAAGACAAAAAACTGCATGCAAAAGGAAATAGTTCTGTGGCAATCAAGAATAAGCATTGTGCCCTAAATAGTAAAGAATAATAGAATTACAGAATATCCTGAGTGGAAGGGATCCATAAGGATCAATGAGTCCAAATCCCTCCCCCTCACAGAACTACCTAAACCTAAACTGTATGTCTAAGAGCATTGTCCAGACACTCTTTGAACTCTGACAGACTTGGTGCTGTGACTGCTTCCCTGGGGAACCTGTTCAAGTGACCAGCCACCCTCTCAGTGAAGAACCATTTCCTAATATGCAGTCTGAACTTCTCTTGAAGCAACTTCATTCCATTTCCTCCTGTCCTGTTGCAGGTCATGAAAGACACCTCCCCCTCTGTTCGCCTTGAGGAAGTTGTAGACTGTGATGAGGTCACTGCAGTAGCTTCATGTCATTTGCACGCACAGCATTTATTCCCTCTTCAACTCCTTAGATATTAAATTTTAAAATAAGGACACTTTTCATGCACTTTCATACATGTAGAAGTACTCAGTAGCTTGTTTTCAAAGGTATCTAACAGCAGGTTTTTATTTTTCTTCCTGTGAAAAACAAATGTGAATCATGATAATTATAGTTACTCAGTTTTAAGAACTGGGTACAGCTTAGTTACTATGTAACTTTAACTACATATATATAAATTCAAACATTAATAAATACTGAACTGTACAAAACTATTTTTGAATTAAATTATTAAAATATCACAAAATAAAAATAGCTGCATTAAATCTTTCTTCTGTCTCACTTTATACACTTAAACAACTTTTAAAATTAGTCCTAAAGATCTGAATAATTCTTCATTTGCATGGATGTAATATGCATGTATATACACACATACACATTCAAACAAGATGTATGTTTGTATACAAGACTTTATTACAAATATTAAAAGACAACATGAATTCTTCAGAGTTATTCAGATTTCTTTTGGGAATCATATTGTCTACTATCCTGTAAATGCATATGAAAACTTTCTCCCACAAAATTCTCTAATTTTTCCTACATAAGCAGCCCCTATATCCTCTAATAATCATGTAGTGAGAGGTTTCCTTTTTTCCCCCAATAAATAAATAAATATACTTCAACCATCTTCAGCTTGCATAACATTAGCATAAGAGTGACATAAGTAAAAGTCCTTAAAATAGTTCTTTACTTTTAAGGAAACACAATAATTGAAACCCTTACTCTAGTGAAATTGTTATCGTAGTGAAGTTGTACCGTACTCAACAGAGCAAAGGTTCTGTCACTCAGTATTTTGTTAATGCAGTTTATGTAATATAGGCCTACAGAATACAGTGCTCTATTTAATAACAGTTCAACCTTACCTCTGCTGAGTGGGTTGCAGCTAAAACAGGAAACAAGGCATTTTGCTTTTACAGTAGATCTATATGATGAAGCAGGGTTGCAATCAGGTTCATAACTACTCTTCAATTGCCAAATCCATCCCATTAGGACTCCTGAGAATGATTTCAGAGACTGATGAAGCCCTAAATTGCTACTGAATGACCTGAATATTCTTATTGTTTTTTCTCCCAAAACAAAAAAAAAGAATGCAATTCTTCTGTACAAAGTTGGTATAGTCTTACAGTTCAGTGACATTTTGAAAAGAGGTGCATCTGATGATGCTTTGCAGTTTCAGAATATCTTTTACCAATTGTCACATACTTTTACAGTTATCATGGTAATACAAGTGACAGCTTATATTTGAGCCTTGGAATCTTTGAACATTGAATAAACTTTTTATAATGCAAAGTATAATATATTATGTAAGTTAAATTATTAAAATATCAGATTCAAACAGCAGTGTTATTAAAATAACACAGAAGAAACTGCATTAACTCATTCCTTTGTCTCAATATAAGCTCACGACTCAGCAAATCTGTTTTAAGAATTTGATTAATTCCTTACATATATGACTTTTGTTGCTTAAATATTTCTATGTGGTTCATAATAGTTTGATATTGTTCCCGGAGGATAATTAATTATCCCATAGTATGCTTTTAGCTATCAATATTAATGGTAAGTTAATTGAAGAGTATAACGTAGAATAATTACCTTTATGAGACACTTAATAGTAATACTATACAGAAGTGAGATGACTCTGAGCTAAAGCCACATCCTTCAACTGTGATAAGGGTTGGGTTTTTTCAGCAGAAGCTTACAAGGATGCTACTATCTGCAATTCAATGACACTAAGCTTAGTCAGGGAACACTATGAAAGCAAATAAAGATGCTGTAGTTAGTGGGTTTTTTGAGGCCTTCTCTGATGGCTCCTTCATGCAAAAGCTATCTCCTCAGCATGTTTCCATGAATAATTAGACTTACAACTCTGTTTTATGGTTTGTAAGATAAGACAGGAAAGCTATGTAGATTAGAGATACTTAAACAATGAGAGTTTCTCCTGCATCCTGACAAAAGTCTGTCTGAACTTGTTGTAGATCATGGTTGCCTTGGAATAGCATTAAGTTTGAAAGAGTGCTTTTTTTCTCTAGGTTTACTGTGATTTTTCACTTACGCAGAAGATTGTTAGTACAGTATCAATATCTAGAATGTTGTTTTGCACAGTTTATCTGGAGTTGATATTTTCCCCCATAAACTTTAACATGAAGCCATTCCTGTGTTACATATTTCTCTATACATTAATTCATTGACACAAAAAGAAACAAAACTTAAATTGCATGTCTAGTATCAGAATATACATTAATATAGCTTTCTAGCTGTCTGCATTCTGTCATTGCAATTATAAACTAAGGAAGTTCATATTTTTTAGTTCTTCTGCTTACTGCAGCACACACAGATTCCAGAATTGGAGGTGTAATGCCCGATTTCACAGCTTTCTCAGAAGTCTGAGCATTTTCTCATTATGAGATTTGTTAGGATATCACAAGGATTTTCAGATCTTGGATTAGGCTTTAGTAACTGTTTTGGAGACCATTGTGGTTAGTGAAAACTCTTAAATTATCTTCACTTGTCTTCTAAATGTACTTCTACAATATAAACACTTATACATTATAAAGACTTTTTGTACAAGGTTTTCTATAAAATAATGTGTCTCTGTACTGAACAGTCATTTTATGTGCTACGTTTTGGAATCCCTCTTGTTTAAATAGTAAGTATCTATATTAGAAAAAATATTGACAGAGGGTTTTTAAACTAAAAGGAATACTGAGCAGAAAGGGGAATTTTCATACTTGTCAATGAAAGAAAAAGCCAAGAAAACAGTCTTGCCAAAGAATTAAATTCCAGCTACAGAAGCTGTGTAAGTATTCTGACAACATTTGAGTTGAATGAGAGAGAAAACCTCTTGGGAGTTGTACTTAAGCATCAATAGTAATAAGTGTGGTTTTAATTTAATTCTGGAGAGTTTCTTAACTTCGCATAATATTTGGATTGTAGTATATAAATTAATCTTGAATTATTATCTAATTCTCAGAACTATTACAGGATTAAAAAAACAATTGCAGGAACACTAGACTCCTCTCATACTATGTTACAGTATAATTAAAGATTTAAGGATGAGATACTGGAGTGATCCTCAACAAATTGTGTTAGTAATTCAGTACAGTGATTTGGAAGAAAGAGATTCTACTGATATAACCAGACAAAAGTATACCAAACTTTGCAGATCTGTAATTTTTAAACTTCTGTGTAATTCTAAACCAATCTGGGTCTTTCCCAAAGTAGTTAGTCTTTTCAAAAGTAAAATGTTCCGTCCAATAAAAGATGAATGTGTGTTTCTCCAAGAATACTTTTTTGTATGTGAGGCTATAATTCCCAATCCAGTTCACTCTGAAAATGCGAGTGATTGCTGGAGATCTTCCAAAAGAGTTCCAACAATGTGGTACTGGTATTCTGAGCAAATGTCAGTTCTAGTCACAAGGCAGAAAGGAACAAGAAGACCTTCAAGTAGAAAAAGATTAATTATACAGTGAAAAAAATCTAGACCATGCCATTAATTACAAAGGCAGATTTCATAGAATTTCTTATTCCTTCTAATTATTTGTAATCACTCTACAGATACTTTTTTTTTTTTTTTTAAGTGAAATCATCTAAATTCATACACTACTAATAATCTAGCAAGGGTAGACATTCAGAGATTTTTCAAGAGTGCTTTTAATGAGTTTAGTTGCCTAGAAAACTGAAAAATAAGCAGTCACAACTAGAGTGACTAGAGTACAATTTAGAAATTTAAAAGTCTCATTATATCGTCTGGATTTATCTTTTAGTTATTACATGATAATTGTATAATTTATTATTATGATATCTGTATATTGTAATTTTAATTGTGTTAATATGATGCCATCAAGGAAACATTTATAGATTTATAACTTAGTGAACCAGTTTAAGCACAAAGATGTTGAAGTTATGTAAAATATATGTCTACTAACTCTTATTTTATCTTGCTGTTCTAATTTCTGTGGGAGTTAGATAACTATACAGTTTTCAAGGTTTGGGCCACATAGCTGCTAATGTGAGAAAGTACAAATTTTAGCTAAGTGATATTTTCTGGAATGAAGAAGTGCATAAGATCAATATTGTAGCAGGGTCAGGAGGGTATAGGTTATTAGAAACAGATTATTTAATGTAGTGTACCAAAATCAATTGACAAAAAATGTAAATTAGTAAAAGTTTATTTCTTACACTCTGACTTTGGAGTCTTGAAAGAATTGGATTGTGAAAGAACAATAAATGAAAAGGAAAATAAGAAGCCCTTTGATACAATGTGGAATAAAGCTTATAAGAATCATTTATTGGAAGGTTTTTGCAACTTATTAGGAGTAATTTGCATCAGTTTATTGATCAAACAAGCCGTGCAGAACAGTAGAATTAAACTTCTGTCTAGTTGAATATAATATTTGAAATATTTGTTGAAACAGCTTTAAAAATTTTAAAGTAGATCAAACAATAGAGGAAAAACATAATATATTAGCAACAAACTGGCCTCTTTCATACCTGAGATATCAGGTCAATTTAACAATTGATGGACTTATAAAAACTATGACATTAGATATTACCTCTAAAAATGACATCTGAAAATTTCTCATATTTACTTACTATATTTTATACAGTAATTTAACAAAGCAAGACTTTGTGTAACAGTAATGCAACTGCTTTCCTCCTTGGAAAGCAGGTGTTTAAACATTCTGTAAATCCAAGCAAACTGTGTGGCTTTATCCTAATTTTTGGTGGATATTTGTCCTTATTGCATAATTGATGACAGTCTGGCAGGATTAGCAGGTTTTGTTCTTGAAAAACTCAGGACTGGAACAGAGGCATTGAAATCCAAGCCTGCAGAGCCCAGAGTGGGAAGCATGGGGAAGCTTGCTGTAGAGCACATGTAAGTGAGTTTTATTAAAGTGGGTGCCTCATTTAGAATCTAGACTGATATATAAACAAAACAAGTCTGAAAATATGTGCCATATGCTTTCTGAGGGCTGGCTTTAGGCAATGTCCGTAACTCTTACTATTACTAGCACTCACGTCATTCTATCAGCAGAAATGAAATCTGATAGCTGTATTGACAAAAAAAATAAAAAAAAATAAAAAAAAAATTCATGTAGTTTAAAAATTATTTTTTATCAATATAAAGCCAAAATATACAGAAACTGCTATGGACATGAAGAATTCTGTCTTTTTTTTTTTTTCTTTTTTTTTTCTAGACATCAATTAAAAATGAAAATACTGATCCTGAGTGATAAGATATATATGTTATACCAAAGAGATGACAGTAAAGTTTCTGCAGTACATCAAACATTACCGTTTTTAGATACATTAGCTCCACATTCTTCTTGATAAATAGCCTTGACAAAGCTTTAGGTTGTTTTAAGGGGGTGTTAATTAGAATTTGGGTTTGAATTCCTTTGTTGTAAATTCAGATATAAAGGTTTTTTCAGAATAGTTCATCTTCTATGTAATACTTTACTGTATTTTTAAAAAGTTTAAATGTATGATTTTTAAGTTATTTTTGATTGATAAAAACATTTTTGCTCTTATCACAATGGACTCATCAGGTACTTTGAAATAAGAACAGAATACTTCTAATAACAAAATTCAGTCATAAGGACTTTGCAAGAACCTTTTGCCTAAATAAGAAAATTGGTGTGAAACCACTGAACAGAATAATTTATGGTCAGTTGATGTTCAGTGAATCTCACACAAAAAAATTTAATGCATTTTTGGATGAAATGTCACTTTAGCTCATCTGGAAACGACACACAGAGTGATAGTAACAAAGTCTAATCTAAAAACTTATAAGAACAATATTTGAGAACAGAATACACCACTAATTCAATTACTATTAAAGGCGACTGCTAAGTACTACACAGCAGCTCACTAACCAGATTTTTGGATGTGGAGCTTAATACTAAGATAAGAATTGCAATTCAAATTTCAAAATCAGGATTTGATGAATGATTACTCACATTGGCATGTATTTCCCCTTTCCAAAAATATATGAGCCATATAGAAAGCCATGGCCAAGTCTACTTACTAAATCAGTAATCTAAACTTTTTTTTTTTAAATAAAAATGGAATCTCACAAAGTGTTTTGACACTGACTTCACAGAATGGTTGAGGTTGGAAGGGACCTCTGAAGGTCTTCTAGTCCAATCACTTTGCTCAAGCAGGGACTCCTAGAGCACATGAACCAGGATTTTGTCCAGATGGTTTTTTAATATCTCCAGGGGGGTAGATTCCACAACCTCTCTGGGCAACCTGTTCCAGTGCTCAGTCAGAAAAGAAGTTCTTCCTTATGTTGAGGTGGAACTTCCGATGCTGTAGTTATGTCCGTTGCCTCTCATCCTATCGTTGGGTGCCAATGAGAAGAGTCTGGCCCCGTCCTCTAGACACTCTCCCTTTAGATATTTATAAACATTAATCAGATCCCCTCTGAGTCATCTTTTCTCCAGGCTGAACAGACCCAGCTCCCTCAGCCTTTCATCATATGAAAGATCCTCCAGTCCTTTAATCATCTTAGTCACCCTTTGCTGGACAGGTTCCAGGAGTTCCACATCCTTCCTGTACTGGGGAGCCCAGAACTGGACACAATACTCCAGGTGGGGCTTCACCAGGGCTGAGTAAAGGGGGAGGAGAACCTCTCTCAACCTGCTGCCAACACTCTTCCTAATACAACC
>NW_010307292.1:0-11747 GCF_000700745.2 Antrostomus carolinensis
ATAAGAACAATTTAATAATTTAATAAAATTTAAAAATTAAAATAGTAATTATAATAATTTTATAGATAGATAGATATAAATAAGTGAAGCACAGTGCAATTGGTCACCACCTGCTGATACTAGTTGCAGAGGAGTGAAAAGGTTGGAAAGGAACCCCGAACCTGAAACCACAATCCTGGAAGAGAGAGCCTGAATGATTCCCGAGAGAATCTCCTCGCTTTCAGGTCAGCCCTGGTTAATATACTGAACATGACATGATACGATAGGAAAAATCTCACTGGCATATCCAAATCACAGTTCTGGGTTTTGCTAATTACTACACTTCCCTCCGCCCAGTCCTTTGCACTTGCAAACTACCCAAACACAATGTCCTTGTACCTTATCAACATTGTTCTCATAACAAATCCCACACTGAAACCAAAACACAGTGCTTTCTAGCTATTGAGAAGAAAATTAACTCTATTCTAGTAAAACCAGGACATATATGTAAAGATTATTTAAAAAAAAAATAAATTGTCAAGTAAAAGTGTAACACTTTCCAGTGTATAAACCAAGCCTTTTCTAAAGTATAGGGGCAGTGTCTGCAGTCCCACAAAGCTGTAACAGAGTAGCTACCTTGAAAGAGAGATTCTATAATTTGCTATCAGCTCAGCTCCTTTATTTTTAAAATCCTTGGAAGACTTGACCTATAACCTCTTTTATCCAGAAAGTCAATCACTACAAAGAGAGAATCAGTATGAAAAGGAGTTTACAACACTAGTTCTCCAAAAGCAAAATGCACCTACCGTAAAGACAAGGCCTTGAGCAGAGAGCCCAAGATAATAAAATCTGTTCCTCATGAGATAAATGTGGTGATTTCTCTGATACGTCCTGTGCATCAGCCACCTTAAGAGAGGGCAGTTGTGACATCTCCTGAGGGAGCACCTGGGAGCGAGAGCTTGTGCAAAATGCACAAGTCCACTTAGTGACCAACACCTTGAGCTGAGAGCACGTCCATCACTGCCCTGCAGACCGCTGAGTCCGCCTATTAACTGCCGAGGAGAATTTGGAAAGCTGATGGTAACAGCAGAGCACTAACCTGTTTTCTTGGGAGAATATTTTCTCCTCACCTTCCCTGAACTGGAGCAACTGAGGTTAGCAATGTAGTTCCACCTGGACTTCACCATCTGAGATGCGATGGAGCATCCTGCTGGCTGGTTTTTGCCAGAAATGCTCTGATCTCCTCCTCGGCTCAGATTTCTTTAATCTCTTCAGCCTTCTACTTTGCTCTTTGTCCTGGAGAGGCCAAAGAGCTAAATTTGTACTTGCTGTGAATGGTATTTTAGACAAATGTTTTAAGATGACCTACTGGACCTAGATATTTGGTCTAATAAAAAAAAAATAAATTGTTGAATTACTTTTTAATCTTTCTTTCCATATTTTAATTAATGTATATGGTGCCTAGAGCAAAGGAGGCCAGGCCCTTCCAATTAAATTGAAATTAATAGTAATAAAAAAAATAAAGAAGAAGACAGGAAATAAATCAGAAGCATAAGGATCGAAATATATCACATTCTTCTTGGCTTTCTCTTAACATAAGTAGGAGTGCTAAGTCCATGCCTAACTTAAAATATATTCTGGAACTCTATTAATTTTCTACTAATGGAAAACTGCAGAATATCCAAACTATGTGGTGGTCCCATGGCCGCATTATAATAGGTAATTAAAACGTTCTCCAGTTGAGCTAGCCACAAGAAGATACAGCCATGTTTTAAATTTACCACATTATGTGTATTTTCTTGGAGTTTTGTTTTGTTTCCCTGATGATTTTTTTGACACGGATTATGCTGTTTTCAATCCAAAGGCCACTCTTATGTGTCTGAGAAGAGACTCTCTGACATGAGTGGATCATCTTGTATGAATAAAATCAACTATTACGAACACTTATTTGTCATATTGGATCCTAAATGCTATTGAAGCAACAGTTGTTGCTATTTTGAAGAGAGGAAACTTGAAGTAAAGTAGTGGGACAAAAGACTATATAAAAATAGAAAACCTTCTGTGTGAAGTGTGTGTGCCAGGGGATTATTGCTCTCTTTTACAGAGACCTTGACTTGTACAGACATGCAAACACATGAATGATCACTCGCAGTGTCACAGGCTACGGGTAATGGGATGCTGAAAAAGACACTAAAAAAAGTTAGTAACATCACAAAAAACAACATAAGGTTTATAGAACAACATATTGTGAAAACTGCTTTCCAATAACATAAATCATGAGTCTTCATGCCCCAAAGTAAAAGGAAATGTTCATTTTTGAATCAGTGCAATTGAAGTTTTGAATATCTTAAGTAAAAGACAGTGGTGACAGGAGTTACAAAACAGTAACTTGTTTTAAAAATGTTCATATCTCACTGCCCAAAATGGTCACATAAATCTGTTTTTAGGAATATAGATATAACTTGTTTTTCAGATATTCTGAAAATATAACACACAGTGAAGGGTATGTGTGTGCCCAAAAAGGTACAACAGACCTGTGACCTGGAAGACCATATTCTTTGGTGAGGAACACAAATCTCAAATTGCTACCTTTCAAAGCAATATTCCTCTAGATTAATACACTGATCCCTGCACGTGCTAGAGCCTGAGAGGCTGAAGCTGAGGAATGCCTGGAGCAGAGGCAGATGGAGTAGGAGTTGTTTGCAGGTTCTCCATGCTCTAACTGATATTGCAGCTATCGGTATTAGATTTATGTAACTCCATCACAGAATGAGAAAATATAATACAAAGATAATAACAAAATTTTGGTCTCTTTTATATATTGTCTGTGTGCATGCCTCTGAATTTCTTTTTCTACCTTACTTACATCCTCTTCCCTTCTTCAGAGGCTTCTTAAACTCCTTTCATGCTGTTTTAGCAATACAAATGTGAGATTTTCTGTCTCTGTAGATCTCGTCATTTAGAGCATCCTTCCTACATCTCTTTGTCTTCTTGTGGCTTCATCTAATTGGAAAAACATGTATTTTCTTCAGGGTTAGAAAAGTCTATTGTTCAACTACGCAAGACAACTTAACAACCAGTCTGGACAAATGTAATTTAATTACTTCTTCCTCACTGGCTAAGGTGCTGACCTGCATTTAAAGATCTTGGGTGTTCTCCAACCTCATGCTGCAGAGACAACTAGCTTCCACCTAAGTTTCTTTTAAGTGCTGCCTAACAGCAGGAAAAGGAAGGATGGCTTTGTTCAACCAACCATTTTCGCAGCTTCTACCTCCGTCTTGATCATCAAGTGCATCTCCTTAGCAAAATAATGACAGTGCTGACATTCATCACAGAACCAGTAAAGCTTCAGTTCTTTGCCAGGAAGCGAATTTACAGATATTTTCTTTGGCAAAACTACCTGAAAAGAACGCACTTAGCCTTAAATTGGACTTTAATTCCCTTTCAAAATGCAGATTATTTTTGCAGCTTTAATTAACTCCAAAATAGATTTTAAAACATCAGCTCTCCACCAGTACTGACTGCTCAGGGGCCTTTCCTTGTGTTTCAAGATCTAGTGAGGAGAAATCAGTGACCATATTTCCTTGTCCTTTTCAGATCCATTAATGATCCAGAGGTAGTCCCCTTCCAATTCCTGACGTCTATACAACCATGGCAAGAGTTACAGGGAATTATTCCTAAAATATGAACTCAGTTTGACAGTTGAGTAAAACCTATTCCTGAAATGAGAAAAAACTCAATCTGTGGTGACCACTTTATTTCCAGAAGCTGCAAGACAACTTGTCTGGTCTGTTATCTTTGAGATGGGAATAGGGTATTTTTAAAACAAAATTCTGATTTCTTGATTCCCCCCCCACACAAGGGAAATTATATCTAAAAGGAAAAATATCTTAGACATTGCAGGGTCTGCCTTGGACTTTTTGGAGGAGAAATGGCATTCCCTGTCAGCAATGCCCTCTGTAGCCTTGGTCGGCCCCTTTGGCTTTTTTAACTTGGCAACTCATGCAGACAATTGTACTCAAAGTGGCACAATTTGTAGCTATCGTGAGTAAGATATTTTACATTACAATCAGTTCCAGCTGTAATTTAAGAGCACAGATCTGTCTCAGCCTGGGTTCATAGGTGCATTTAAAATCAACCTTATTGAAACCAGTGGCATTTAGACTTCCAAATGACTTAGTCTTGCTGGCTAGCTCCAGGCAGTCAGAGAAATGTGCTCTCAGTGCATCGTGCAATCCCTGTCCTCCACACCCCACATTTGAGATCTGGATAGGTTATGCCGTAGTCCCTTCATGCCTCCAGGCTCGGATTCCCTTTATAGTGACAGTGTTGGGGCCAAGGGACAGTGGCAATGGGACCATGCAGTGCACTTTCCAAGCAGCCAGGCTCCCCCAGTTCAGAGACAAGTCTCACTGACTGCTGTAAAAGGGGGATGCTAACACTACTTTCTCTGTCTTACAGCTGCGTGGGGAGGAAAAATCCATTAAAGTTTGTGATATGCTGATATACTATGGTTCTGGGAGCCACAGAAGTACCTAAGACAGGCAGCTAATTGTTACAGTTTTGGCAGTACATCCCATGATGAGGCACACTGTGAGCTCTGTGAAAACTCTTTTTTTAATAGATGATTTACTAAAACTATTCAAAATATACAACTTTATTGTTTGGTGGATTCCAGAAGCCTAGAGGCCCAAATTGAGAGTGAAAGCCCATTGAGCTTCATGCTGTCCAAAATGATATTAAGAGATGTACATACACTGCCCCGATGAGATGAGTATATTAGCCGAGAATTGAAGATGTTTTGTCATTGCAGTTTTATTGATGAGCTGAGACTCAGGAATACGAAGTCTAACTCCCAAGGTCACACAGCAAGGATCAGCACAGCTAGGACCTGAATCTACCGCCATCATAGTCAGACACAAGACTATCTCCCAGCACTCTCTTATTTTGTTTTTAAATGCAAATAAATAAGTGCTGAATTCCAATTGCTCCCAGCTATTGTCAAAAGTATGCATAATTGATAATTGTTTTCCACTGCATTTTACTGGTTCTCTTGCTTGGAGCATCTGTAGTGTGTGATGTGTTAAAAAGCGTTAGAGGAGCCTGCAGTCATGCCTTGGTGACTTGATGAAGTGGCTACATCTACATGGCAAAGTAAACAGAGTTAAGGCCTTTGGCTATGGATATGGCAAGTACTGGTTCTCTAAGACGGGATAGCTGCATCCAGTGTGCCTACTCAGAATGGACCATAGCCCATGCTAACTCCTGAACTGTGTCTGCAACTTTCTTTTTGGGAGAAAGCTAGTTAGTTTTGGGCAAAAGCATGCCACACACTGTTCAAACCATTTAACATGGCAGGGAGTTGGGCTCCATGGCCTGTTCCACAGCACTGTTTATTTTAGAAGTACAGATGTAGCCAATACAGTGCATTTAGGCATCTTGAATGTAGATTCTTTTTTGTCCTGTGCATACATCATCCTCAGACAGCTCCTGTTCGGTTTCTGTACTTTATATCAAGTTAATAGCTGAAGGAGTCGATGCTGAGATTTCTCCATATTCTCCAGGTGGCTTTGAAAAGCCAACTCAATTCTTAGGACAGAAACAACAATCTAAAGAGAAAGAATATGAAATAATTTTAGACCTTTGGCACTATGATTGCTTCAAGCGGTGCAAAGTTGTAATGAAAGACTACATTCTCTTGTGCTCACACACAGGCATAGATACATGCAGAGAAAGTATGTAACAGATATAACAAGAAGCCTAGTGTTAGTTGGTAAAAAATGTCACATTTCATAGCTTTCACATAATGGCCATCTTTTTTTGAAACTGAAATACAACATCCAAATGTCAACCTACTCTGGGTATCTTCAAATCCCTTTCTGAGTTTTTTTTACATGTTATTGTTCACTACATTGCATTTTTCATTTCCACTTGCTGTGATATCATAGCATTTGATTTTGTTCTGGCCAAGAGACCAAGAAGCTCAATTCAGTGTCAGGTGTCTCATTGGTCCATAGTTTTACCACTTAGAGACCGTGGATGATGGATGTAGCAAGTGTCCCACCTTGCAAGCAATAGGAACCCATAACCCCCACTAGGAATTCATTCTCCACTTGGTTTGGGGCCAGGAGTACAAATCTATTCTCATTCTGATGCCTTCTGACTCTGTGACCCAAAGCCTTTTTACATCTTTGTTTGGGGTTTTTTGGGTTTGTTTGCATTTTCTTTTTCCCTTAAAGTTTTAATATCTGGGGACCTTGTTTAGTATGTTTCGTTCACAGATGAAAGAAATGAGCTCCTTATTTATTTTTATGAGAATGTATGTAGCTTTTTAATCTTCAGTTTTTTAGCTGTGACTGGTACCTTTATATATAAAGCAGCATGGCACTCCCCTCCTTCTACCCTTCTTAATGGAAAAGTAAATGCTTATTCTTTCCTTCTACCTGATGTATGACTTCAAAATACTATAAAGATATGAACCCGATGGAGTTTCTAAATTATAAAGCAGGAGTTCTTTTATATTACCGTGAATAACAACTGGAAATCTAGTTCTTTACAATAAGTTATTTATTCTCCATTTTGAGGTTTTATCCACACCCCAGGAGGTGGCCATGTATATTTCAACAGGTGCTGCATCAAGATTGCTATGATACTCTCAAACCATATTAGATTGTATCCAGTGGAAAGAAATGAATTTGAGAGCAAGACTTACAGGCTGATGAAAAATGAAAATCTTTTCTCTTGTTGAATGCAAAATTTTCTATTAGGTTCATAGCTGTTATCAGCATCAGCCTCATGTAAATACATATTTATGATCTAATACACAGCCCTGACAGTTGTCTGGGAGAACAAGTATCTATGTAGTGTACTCTGGCCAGAAAATTTAGAGAAGCTTTCCAAATCTTCTGAAAAACATAACAATAGAGTTCAAAAGGGACTAAGGTGGTGGGGAGGAGGAGACATTGCAGTAGGATCACCTGATGTGGTTTAACCCCAGCCAGCAACTAAGCATCACAGCCACTCACGCACTCCTCTGCGGTGGGATGGGGGAGACAATCAGAAGAGTAAAAGTGAGAAAACTTATGGGTTGAGATAAAGACAGTTTAAATAGGTAAAACAAAAGCTGTGCATGCAAGCAAAAAACCCTAAGGAATTCATTCACTGCTTCCCATTGGCAAGCAGGCGTTCAGCCGTCTCCAGGAAAGCAGAGCTTCATCACACGTAACAGTTACTTGGGAAGACAAACACCATCACTCCAAAAGTCCTTCTTCTTCCCCCAGCTTTATATGCTGAGCATGACACCATATGATGTGGAATATCCCTCTGGTCAGCTGGGGTCAGCTGTCCCAGTTGTGTCCCCTCCCAACTCCTTGTGCACCCCCAGCCTACTCACTGGTGGGGTGGTGTGAGGAGCAGAAAAGGCCTTGACTCTGTGCAAGCACTGCTCATAAGTAGCTAAAACATCCCAGTGCTAGCAACATTATTTTCAGCACACATCCAAAACATAGCCCCATACTAGCTCTAACTAATTAACTCTATCTCCACCCCTTATTCCATACCATTTATGTCATGCTCAGGTCCCACACTAACTAATACATCCTCATCAACCATCCCCCAGCTTCCCATCCTTTAATATACACAGACATGATTCCCCTGTAAAATGTCAGTAAAATCATAGAATCATAGAATTTTTTAGGTTGGAAAAGACCTTTAAAATCATTGATTCAACCATAAATTTAACACTGCCGAGTCCACCACCAAACCATAAATGTCCACAAATATCCACAAAATGTCCATTGAGTTAATTTAGTCCATGACTTTGGGCTCCATCTGTTACTGTGGTCACTCAGGATAGGAGAGATGGTGTATTGTGTGGAGTTACTGGACACCAGAGCCAGCTCAGGTCGGGTCACTGCTGCACTTGCACTGCTTGTAAAGCTTGTTCTTCATTGGTTCAGGTGATTCCTGCTATAGTAATTCCCATGACATGCAACTCAAACCCTGGATTACAACACTTTAAAAGTATTTCCATTGCAATCTCCACCCCTGTCCCCTTTGGACCAGACTATAGGGTTTAACAATGAACTCCTTCCCTTGTCCCTGCTCTGGCTTGAACTTATCCACAGGCTGCAGTCCCTTAGGAGTGTCCCTGCTTCACGTGGATCATTATCTATGAGCCACAGTCCTTTCAGGGTTATACCTGCTGTGGCATAGACTTATCTGCAGTTTCAGTTGCTTTGAGGTACACTTGTTCCAATGTGGCCTTACCCACAGCCACAGTCCCTTCAGCAGAGAACCAGCTCCAACATAGCCTTACCCATGGTTGCAGTCCCTCCAGGGGACTGTTGTGGGCTTATCCATAACCACATGCTTTGAGGTGCTCCAGTACGACCTCATGTACCGCCACTGATACTTCAAGGTGTACCTGCTGCAGTATGGACTTATCCACAGACACAGATGCTTTGAGATGTACCTTCTCCAGTTTAGACTGATCCTTGGGCCACAATTCCTTCAGAGGTATACCTGCTGCAGCACAGACATAATCATGACAACAGATGCTTCAAGATGTACTTACTCTGGCATGGTCTTATCCATGGCCACAGATGCTTTGGGGTGTCCTACTCCTGTGTGGACCCATCCACAGGTCACAGTCCTTTCTACTTGAGTTCACACTGGAGTTCCAACCTGTCCAGTACAGCACCACAGAAACAGCAGTGATGGTTATTTGCTTGGTTTTATGGAAAAGTAAGCACACTTGTTTCTAATACATTATGAGCAGTCAGGAGGGACAGAGGCATGGAAAAGAAATAGTATATGATCTTAAGGGGAGAGAGGGTGTATGATCTTGGAGGAAATTTTTTTTGTAGAATGAGTGATCCTCGATTTCCGGCAAATACAATCCTTCTAAACTGTAATATTGCATTAAGAAAGAGGAAGTGTGTTATTTTGAAACAGCCTCTACTGAGAAGTGCATTGAAGTTTCTAAGGCTCATGTAATCCACCTTTCCAAAGTACACAAACACTTCATAATCTTCAATGCTTTTTTCATTTTGAACCTGGAGAAAGCTTTTGTGCTCATCACTGCAGATGAAGCACACAGGCAGAAGGGGCTATTTCCATGCAGTGACTTCAGATGGGGCGTCTGATACCTCTTACTCTGTCTTCCTCATCCATGCTCCTCTCAAGGTCCCAGTTATTTTCTTTTCATGAAGTGCTCCCTTCCTCATATAGCTGTAACATGTAGAAGCTAATAACATCTTAGAAGATATATATATATATATATTTTTTTTTTTTCAAATAAAGCTTCAGCCAAGGACCTTCAAACTTTTATCCAGAAAGGACATAGTGAAATCTAATTCTGAACCTGCTGAAATTTATTGTAGTAGATGTGTGGAAAGGATTATTGCAAAATGAGGTTGCTAGAACCTTTCAGTCCTCCCACCAATACATCAAGATTTTCTATTCTTTCTTCTTTTATAGTTAGCTGCTCTTTAAACATACATATATCCACATACATATAAAATATGAAATATGCAATCTAATTTTGATTTTAATATGGTAAGTGCAGATGGCTCAGTTTCACAACAGCTAAGATCAGAAGAATGATAATAGCAAAAGTCTTATGTCTCTGTCTGTTTGACAGAGTACAGGAACCACTGTTTCTAGAAACCATTTACTTCAGCTGCCTACCCCTTTCCCAACAAATTCACTCCTGGGGCAGACTTCAAGATTAAGAATCTGAATATGCAGTTGTAGGCACTACAGATACTACACCAACCTTTATAATCAGAAGAGAGGTAATCCAGGCAGTCAGTGCAGCCTACAGAGCTATTCAGATGTCTAGCAGCTAGAAGAAAAATTCAGTTGTCCACACAGTCATCTAATGACATCTGAAATGGTCTGGGGTATGGTACCTGAATAGGAAGGCTATGAGACTGCTTTGGGTCCTGTGCTAGCTCAATGAGGATATCTTATATTCCATTAAGTGCCAATATATATGCCTGTTCAGCTGCCTAAGCATAGGGGTCTGGTGTCATCACAAGTGTGGTGGGCTACCCTGAACTCCTCTTTCCTGTCACCAGTCTTATGGTGTGAGAGTCCTGTCCAACTTAGATGAGGTGTCTGGGACTGCAAGGAGATGTCTAAGAAATCTCTGCTATGAGGAGCAGCAGCAGGAGCAGCTCCCCACCCTTCCCTTGGGAGCTGCATTTAAGTAGTCCCTGCTTGACCTTTGTTGACCTATATGGCCATGAGCAGCCATACCTGTGACTGGCCATGTAATCTGTTGATTCAGTCCCTACCCCTGTCCTGGATCTACCTCATCACTGTGGTCTTGTCTGGCAATCTGGGCCTGCTATGCTCACCTTGCTGGGGCACTGAGGGGCTGACTCTTTGGTGGTGAGGTCTTTTCCCTACCTGCCCTGCTGTCATCCTTGCTCCAGCTCCCCTTCACTTGTGGGACAGCATCAGCCCTTGCTGCTCCCTTGTGCACGTGATAGTATTGAATCCCTGGGACACTTCAGGTAACACTGTGGTTAGACAACCAAGTCTGACCTCCGCCTACTTTAGGGTGCATTAAATTGCTCTCTGGGTGCCATCATCTGTACTGTCTAAAGAGCAATATGTGTGCCTTTCTGAGTCTGCATCTGGAGATGCTAAACTCTAGGGCATCTCAAATGGGAGTGAAGACTGGTTACGGACGACTGAAAAAGCCTACAGTGCTGAATGACCAGGATGAGCTGAAGTTATTCCAGGTTGTCTCTAAAAGTGGACAGACAAGATCAAATGTAGGGAATGACTGAAAGATGACAAACAGCAGAAGCTTAGACGTGGACTCTCTCAGAGTAATCTGAGTGAACGTTTTTGAGAGGACTTTAAAATTAATTAAAATATTTTATTCTCTTGCAACAAATCTAAAATGTGCTGAAACTTTACATAAATTATAAGTAGAATTATTTTTTTCTTTGGGTCAAAGAAAAAAATTCTCTACTCATCTGAAATGTGCAAGGTAATAAAATATAGGATTAATGTGTCTTAATGAAACTTCAGGCATACATATTTATACGTAGATTTTAGCATAATGATATACAAAAGAAAAAATTTCCAGTGAAATAATAAACAAACCAGCTAATCTTTGCATTGTTTTTCTTTCCATTTCTCTTTTCTTTTCTCTTTTGTTCTGTAGCTCAGGGCACTTATCCAGCAATTATTTAAGCCTCATGCCTATTAATGTCATTGTGGTTAGTGATATGAGTAAAATTAAGTGAATACCTAAGTGCTCTTCTGGACTGAGTCTTCTATAGCCAGAAACCCAATATGCATGAATATTGGTTTTGATTGTGAGCATCTGCTCTTCTTGGCCACAGTATCACCCACAACATTTGTGGGAAAAGGATTTCCTTTGCTTAAACACTTGAGAAAAAGCAATACTTTTTGAAGGGCTGATAATTTATTTTGGTTTTGACAATTGAACAGGTTTCCCAAATATCTCTTGAATGGCCATACACATGGAGCTTGCCTGATTAAGAACAGTAGGCTTGGTGCAGCTTAAAACGTGGGGCAAGCATGTCTGAAGCAGTAATGTACATCTGTCTGGCTGTACATTACAGCCTCCCCAAGCATCAATCCAAAAGAGATTGAAGGGAATATATAAAACATGCCTGAGGGGTTCCTGAATACTAAACCTGTAGGAAAGTGTCAAGATGGTAATGTGGAAATCCAACTGTCCTTTGTAGGGTCTGAAAACCATCACTACCCTCTTTTCTTTC
>NW_010307292.1:11775-14457 GCF_000700745.2 Antrostomus carolinensis
TGCTGTTCTGCTATGGGTCCTGAATATCTTGTCTTGCTTTCTACCTCTGTACCCCGTGTTCTGTTGGGGGTTTTATGAACCCTCCTGTGCTTTTTTGGATGCTAGAAAGGTATGAAGAAGAAGCCACAAAAGGGGTCCACTGTGCAATGTACAAAACCCCACCGAAATCAAGAGGGACCACTGAGTAGTATGATATAGACACAATTTCTAGATAGGTTTGTTTCATAAAGCAGCAAAAGGAAAAGGAAAGAACCAGAGGATATGAATTGGAGGTGGACACTTGTGATGAACTATGCAATGGACAGGCTAAAATCAAAGCCAGGTTCAGTTAGTGCTTGGCAATTCCCCATTCTTTCTTTATGTAAATACCCAGATCCACACACAAGGAAAGATAATGAAATAGAAAGATATCTGCTCTTCCACACCAGTGGTTATTTTTTGTTGGTCTGATTAATTTTTTAAAAAAGTTCAAGCCATCCAGTCAGGAAACAATGTCAAGTGACATAAGCGTCCTTCAAATCCTGTGCAAAAAGAATTTCAAATAATGAAGGAGCTAAATAAGCTTTCCCCATTTTGGTGATTTTTTTTCACAGAGAAGACTTGGAGAGTATTTGCCAGTAATGGATATGTTTGTAGGAATCAGGGCTCATTTGCCTGCTGTTAGGAACCATGCTCATGAAACTTGAGTCACTACATCGTAAGGATCCTGTTCTAAGCTTGTAGGCAAAGCTGTCTCTCACGTACTCTGCAAGGTCATAAAACTGCAAAAGACTGTTCATGTCTAATCTGACCTCTGTCACACAGAAAGACCATAGAATTTTATTCAGCTATTTCTGCTGTTAGTCCATAACTTCACAAGTAAGTGGGATATAGTGGCCTCTGGTTAGTTTTAGGTTGACCACAGAGGTCAATAAGCTGCCTAAGGCTGAGGAAGATTTGTCAGGGAGGAACTAGTTAGAGGTATGGATTAAATGTACTTAATCTCCTTTGCAGGAAGGGTATGGTTAGACTGAGGTCTATTCCAGCTGCTGGCTTCTTTAATGTAGAGCCATGGTTATAATTTAATTTAGAGACACATATCAAATCTCAACACTTCATTTCAAGACCAAGAATGGAACCAAGTCTTTGCCTGGATACTATTTATTTTAATGATGGATTGAAGTCTCTAAGTATCAAATCTGACTGAACTACTTCTGATGTGACCTAGAGGACATGACAAGGGAAGAGAGGCAATGGCAAGTAACAGGTAACTAGAATTTATCCAAAACTGCACATACCTATAAGGATGAGTACACTCTCGCTGTACTTTATTTGAGGGGGCGTAAGCTTGGTGTGCCTGGGAGCTGGTGCTGTGCCTGAACTTGTACATCCTTGGAGCTTTAGGGTCATCTCTGTGCTGCAGCAACAAACCTGGGTACATGGCTTTTATATGGGAAGTATCTTCCAGGACACAGGGGCAAATTCTGTTCTGTAAAACTCCTTTAGCTCCATATATTTAACTGATGTTACTACTTCAGATTTACAGTGCTGTAATTTAGTCTAAATTAAATATCTGATTAAAAGTCTATGTTTAGAGAAAGAAAATGGTGACATTTGTCTCTAAGCCTGGACCGCTCTATTTAACTGTGCAAACTTTTACCCAGGCATGTTAAACATTGTGCATTAATTTCAGCTATTAGCACTGTGAAGTGAGGATAAGTCTTAAAGAAGGAAGCACAGGACTTTTTTCTACTTGCTCACCACAGTTCATAGGCATCTCCTGACACATAAGCAAGTGTACCTTGAAGTTAATAGCAATGAGGGGATTATGACCTGAATCCTTAGGTTTCTCAGGTGAATGATTTACCAGGTGAGTCTAAGAGTTAATTCTGGAAGCCAATAAAAGATTTTTCAGGAGTGTTGCTTTGCATCTTATCCAAGGCTATTTTCACAAGGCAGGAAAGTACAGGGATAGACTTAGCTGTGCTGTTACACTGAGGCTGTCAGAGTTTAAGCATCACTATAATGTATCCTGAGAAACACTGCACCACTTGCATTGGAAATGTGTCAAAGCTCTTTCTTTCTCTCTCTCTTTTTTTTTCTCTTGAGCAGTAGAAGACAGGAGCATTTGTAAGCCATGAAGCACAAAAGGCAAAACAAAAGCATTTTTATTACTATAATTGAGAATTTGGAAGAGGGGAGTTAAGTGCTTGTACCTAATTGTACTGCAATTACCCTGTTTAATCCAGCAACAGGCTTCTTTCAAGCCTCATCACTATAGCTGTGTGGAAGAATCTCATTTCACCACTTACGAACGACTT
The DNA here is from genome assembly GCF_000700745.2 of Antrostomus carolinensis. NCBI lineage: Eukaryota > Metazoa > Chordata > Aves > Caprimulgiformes > Caprimulgidae > Antrostomus > Antrostomus carolinensis. The sequence goes on from NW_010307292.1 coordinate 14,076, forward strand.
GTCACTTTGGAAATTAAGCACAATAAAGCTTGTCATTTCCTCTGCCTCAATTTTCTGTACATTTGGGATCATCAGAAAGATAAAGACAGACAATGTAGAATGTGGCCTCATTAATGAGATTGTACCAAGAATGAATGGGACTCAATGTCTACAGTGTTTACAAACAAGTAAGACACAAGTTATTAGTGTCTGATTACTTACCTTACCTTCACTGCTCATATGTTCTTTGCTAGTGTTGTAAGCAAACTCTTCATCAACTATAATGTGTTTCTTTTTTTAAAACCCAGGTAGAGTGAGGTGGCATCACCCCTGTTTTATAAATGGAAAAATGAAGTTCAGAAATATGTGTCTGGTCTTTCGAGAGTATTGTTTTCTGTTTAAA
>NW_010307292.1:14476-35179 GCF_000700745.2 Antrostomus carolinensis
TCTGAGTGACTTGCCCATGGCCATGTGCAAACTGAGCAGGATGGGACCTGAGTTCCAAGCAAGTCCTTTAATGACTAATGTGACCCTCCTAGGTATTACTAATACAATCTCTGATTTTGTTTTCACTCTCTGCCTGAACACAGCCCTCCTCATTGTCTTTTGTCTTACACCTATTTAGGAGTACCTGATATGATCTGTCCTTTCATCCCTTGCTTCTGCATGTGAAGAATACAAACATATCTGTGTTTTGTGGTTCCCCTGTCACGTGCTAGCCCTAGTCATGTGCTAGAACCCTCTTCCCTTGTGTTGTGTAATAACTTCACTCACCCCCAAAGAGCTGTTATTAAAGACTCTGGAATACTTCGCTATTTGTATGATGATGCAGGATGTCTGTCTCTTGTTTATAACGGTTCAAATTATTCTGGCCTCTGAAGATCATGGAGCAACTTTAGGTGTACACAGGATTTTCTGCTACTCTGCTTGAGTGGTTTAAACCTTTCCTCTTTGCTTGTGCTCAGTTTTTCTTGTTAGATAATGCTCTGTTTCAGCCTGATGAGATAAACTGTGGTATTCCTCAGTGCTCTATGCTGGCTCTTACCCTCTTTAGCATTTATGTGCTGGGATCCCACTTCCCCCTGTTATAAAAGTTTGATACAACCTAAGTGCCTCTCCCAGCTCAGAAGGCATTTAGGTCCTTTATGTTTTTACTATGGTAGCAAATCCAGGCAGTGTCATCTTTACACCTCTTCGATGTATGCTGGACATTTGAGGCTGCACATTTGAAAACTGGCTCAAGTTCAGCTTCCATAAAAATGAGGAGTTTGCTAATTGACAAACAAACAAACTCCCAGCCTGTTGGTTATTTCTGCATTTTAATGGTAACTCAGTTAATCACTTTAATGATAGTACAGAACCTTGCATTTTTATAATGTCTTGTTTCCCAAAGGATACTAAAGCACTTTGCAAACTCAGCCTAGTCTAATCTATCTTTTCCCCCAATGCTGAACTGCAGATTCCTTTGAGTGGAAAGAAGTGGCTGTCTAAGAACACAGAATGATGTTACTGAAGAATATGTGATGGGAAGCAGAAAGAATTACCATATAATCATTGTTATCTTTTAGTGGGGTGCAAAGCCACCTGAGAAACAGCTGATAGTTGGTCATTGTCGATCCTGATAAGCCAGCTATTTCTGCAGGAGTAAGAAAGAGGACAGAGTAGGCTGGGAGGAGGAGAGGTGACAGGGAGGCAAAGCTGATACCCTGAAGCAATGGGAAGTAGAGGCTAACCCTGTGAAGTGCCAAATATTGCCAGTTCTCTGAAGTGATGCTTGGTTACAGTAAGATACACTGCACTAGAGTAATGGGGAATAATTAATTGAGACATTCATTCTCCAGCTTACAAAGTCCATTTCTGTTCAAATTGACTCCAGTCCAGTAATTTCCCTCTTTCCTTGGGGAAATGTAAACTCCTGTCATTTTATCTTGTCTCTGATCTTTTCCACTACCTGATACTAACCATACTCTGTATGTGCATAACCTCACTTCTATCTCACTCCTATGCTGTATTTTCACAAAGAGGACCCATATTTCATAGCTTGTGTAAACAATGATCTCTTGTTCATGGATGAGTGATAAAGCCACAATATGGTTGGATTGAATTTCACACTATAGTCTGCAAACATTTCATTTTCCACCAGTGTTCCTTGGAACTCAAGTAAGTTGATTATTGCGCATTATCTCTTAATATCTGTGGCTTATGCCTGCTGTATAAAAGAGGTTAATGCATCAGTGAATAATGCTCCAAACATGTGTTTAGAATGTCATTTAATGTAGCTATAGTTATCTGCCCAAGAAAGTATCAGCAAACAAGACAGGTAATCACTATTCGTCTTAATTATTGTAATAACACATCCAATATTCAGGAATAGTCTGACTGCACTGTCCTGTATTTATTTTATTACTGACAGTGACACAAATCTTTAAAGTTGTGTGATTAATTAATGCTTTTACCAATAACTTCTGTATGTCTGCTGCTGGGAAGGGAATTTATGACACTGAGTTTTTAATCACTTTTAGCTTCTAGGATACTGTCATTTTTCTTTTTTTTCTTTTTTTTTTTTTAACACATAAAATCTTTCTGAGTTGTATAAAAACTACCTTCTCCATGTTGGCATTAAGGAAGACTCTGTGGTCGAAGCCCTAGAAACTCCTTGACATCTTCCATTGAGCCACAAAATAGACAATGAGGAATTCTATTGTAGGAGCAGGAGGTGCTGATGCTTCCCTCACTCTCAAGGCTGGCTGTAAGGTCCAGAGGCCATAAAGATGTGGGGCTGCTAAGTGCATTACAAGGAGCCCTGGATAGGCCAGGCAGTCATGGGACTATTTCAGATTGCACTTGAGATAATTCACATCCTCATTCATCTCTCTTCACTCCAGATGGTATGAATGTAGCAAGATACCGTCTTTGCTCGTTCTCTCTCATTAGGTCACATAGCATACAGTCTACAGGTTTGCAGCCCACCCTACATCCATGGTGTGTTTTAGTGACAATTATCTAATTTTGCCTTTTCAGAAACACTCTCAGTTCCTTCTTTGATGCTCTCTGTTGGCTGTGTATGCTGCTAAATGCACCCAGAAACATACTGTGGCCTGGCAGCTAGGTAGCACAGAACTTGGTTGCATTACCAAAATTTCTTAATCACCCCAAATAAGGTCACTGTGTCCAAACAGCCTGCCAGGAGTGGTTTCTGAATCATACTAACACCTTCACTGTGCGTAGGAATTATTTGAACTTGTTAGCCCAAGCCAAAACCATGCCAGCAACTAGTGTAATAATTTAAAAGTATAGATTTAGTAGCATAGGTAATTATCGTAGACATAGTCATTAAGTACGTAGAGATAATGATCAAGATTTATTAGTATAAATCACTCCATTGCTTCAAACACAGTTTATAACAAGGAACTCGGATCAAAATAATCTTCTCTGTATTGCAAAGAAGACGAGATACTCAGGAAACAAAACTGAGTTGCTTAAGGATAGTTTGGTTCAAAATGTGAGCAAATCAGGAAAAAAGTACAGAGGGCAGTGGGAAATGTCAGGGAGCATGTGGTCATTCTTACTGTCATCCAAGTAAGAGTATGGGTAAAATGAATTTCTAGTACAGACTGAGCCAAACTGAAGGGATTATCAGTGAAACTAGTTTTTGGAAAGCGGGGTTATTTGTATTAAAGTCTTGTTTTATCTGAAATACTGAGCTTCGTGAGATGGCATAGATAAATGCTTTCAGTCCGAACACGTCCTTCAATGCTGGTTGATAGCCCCACAGGAGGAGAAAGTAAAGTATCAATGCAGAACAGAAAACGGCACTCATTAGTTTGTAATTAATGCCAAGTGAGATAGAATAGCAAATGGAAGTGTGGGAGTGCTCAAGGGAGTTCTACGTCTCTTCCAAAAATATCATTGAAGTCTTTATGTTTCTGAATTATAGTGAAGAAATTGCATTGGTTAAATCACCAAATTTACCATGATGGTGATGACTCATCATTGGCTATATTGAAAGAAGGACCAGAAACTTTGATTAAAATTTGTTCCCAGTGTGCCTGGTCTTGTGTGCAGCAAAAGGCAAGGTCAGCAGAAGGGGAAGAGAAAGCATTTATTTCCCAATTTTACAGATGTGCAGGGGGACTAATGTGGCTTTTCCAAGGTCAGACTGTAAGTCTGTGAAAGTGGTTAAGAGAAACTTTCTCTCTGGGGACTAATTCCATGCCTTACCTATAAGACCATCCTTCTTTCCTACACTAACAGTTGAACACCATAACCTGTGTTTTCAGTGTCACACTAAGAAACACTGACCCAGTTAAGTGAAAAAAAAAAGGTGCCTCAGAATGATTGAAGCTGAGCAATATCTTTGTCTCGATCAAGGACGAAATGTAAATCTTCAGTGAAGGTGTGAATTCATAGCAACAAACACTCACGGTGAGAAAAGCACTCAGGAGATAAATGGAATTTATCTGGCAGTGTTAAGTTCAAACTAAAATCTAAAGTAATGCAGTGAACAATGTTTAACAAGATTTCAGTGACTCCTGGTGCCTTTATAATCTGCCTAGTCTTTTGAAAATATTTCCTTTATAAATGTTTATCCCAGCTGTCTACTGAGATTAAGAGCTTTTCTCCTTGAGTGCCATGTTCGCCAACAGTTCAGGATTTATTTGCATTGGCAGTTCCTCTGGCATCAAAAGTGTGGTCGTTTCTCCAAGCTGTTGTCTTCAAGGGGTCATCCAGCTACTTTCCACAGGAAAAGCCATGTTTTATCTCTTCATTTTGGGAGAGCTAGGTCTTAATGCCCATGAAAGTGCACACTTGGTCAGTGGTCAGTCAGATCTGCTGCCACTTACAATTTGTTCATGCATTGTACTTGAATCTTGACCTATGGAGCTGGTTGCCTTGCATGAGGTGTCTTAGTGCCATCTGAGATGCCTTACAGCATCCATGGCTGCTGCACAGGCTGGCAGATGTGATGGAATCTACAGAAAACCCATGTCTCTCTGGAGTGGCAGGTGAACCCTAGGGAGGTTACTTGACAGTGCATGAAATACCATAAGAAGTTTATGTTTGAGTGGCCCAGGAACTGGGCATTTAAATGCCTTTTGAGACTTCACTGACTGCACGGAGTAGCAGCTTGATTCAGTTATCTAACCAGGACACGTAATAACACTTTGAGAGAACATATTATGTCCTGCCTGGTTTCCAGCTGCTGCTTCTGAAAAATGGGGCTCTTGTAGGTCATGTGCAAAGCAGAATCAATTCTGAAATATCCTTTTTAGAAACTACCATGGTGGGACTCCAAAGTGAGACTTAAAAATGGAATTTCAGCACCTACACAGGACACAGAAATTGAATAAGGATCTCCAAAATTCAGGCTCATCTTATTCTCTATTGTCCTCCCATATTGTGGCTGGAGAGATATGATTCAAGAATAAAATACTGTACATTAGAGTTGCATATTATGAATAGAAGTTTAAAAAATAATAGAATGGAAGGGACCTTTTAAAAATAATCTAGTCCACCCCCCTGCCATGGGCAGGGATATCTTTCACTAGATCAGCTTGTTCAAAGCCTCATCCAGCCTGACCTTGAACACTTTCATTTGTGGGGCATCCACAGATTCTCTGGGCCACCTATTGCATTGTCTCACCATCCTCATTGTAAATAATTTCTTCCTTATATCCAATCTAAATTTACTGTCTTGATACTGTTGAGGATAAGAAGGTTTCTTATCCATTATATCTGGAAGTTAGAACCAAGTCTTGATTGGTTGCTGACAACACCAAGCTGTGTGGTGTGGTTGACACGCTGGAGGGACAGGATGCCATCCAGAGGGACCTTGACAGGCTTGAGAGGTGGGCCGGTGCTTACCTCATGAAGTTCAACAAGACCAAATGCAAGGTCCTGTACCTGGGTCAGGGCAACCCCAGGCACAAATACAGGCTGGATAATGAATGGATTGAGACCAGCTCTGAAGAGAAGGACTTGGGAGCGGTGGTAGATGAGAATCTGAACATGAGCCGGCAATGTGCTCTTGCAGCCCAGAAGGCCAATAACCGTATCCTGAGCTGCATCAAGAGAAGCGTGGGCAGCAGGTCGAGGGAGGTGATTCTCCCCCTCTACTCTGCTCTCGTAAGGCCCCACCTGGAGTACTGCGTCCAGTTCTGGAGTCCCCAAGACAAGAAAGACATGGACCAGTTAGAACAAGTCCAGAGGAGGCCACGAGGATGATCAGAGAGCTGGAGCACCTCTGCTATGAGGACAGGCTGAGAGAGTTGGGGCTGTTCAGCCTGGAAAAGAGAAGGCTTAGGGGAGACCTTCTAGTGGTTTTCCAGTACCTGAAGGGGCTACAGGAAACCTGGGGAGGGACTTTTCACAAAGGCAGGTAGAACAAGGGAAAATGGTTTTAAACTGGAAGAGGAGAGATTTAGATGAGATACTGGGAAGTTTGTTCCTGTGAGGGTGGTGAGACTAGATGATCTTTAAGGTCCCTTCCAACTCTAACCATTCTTTGATTCTATGATTCTATGATCTCTTTCTGAAGTATATCCTTGTTTCAGGCATGAGCTATTGGGTTGGGTGCTGGACTTTCAGTTTAAAATGCTGTACAGTATCCTAAGTGGCATGTTGGACTAGATTATTGCAGTCATCTACTCTAGCTTTGATAGTTCTTCAAGGATAGGATTCATGCTAATATAGAGTTTTGTAGCATTGTAAGTTTAAAGTTGCCATGTAGACACAGCATTATAATCATGTGCTTCTGTGGTAAATATCACACAATGATGTTACCAAGGTGGGCAGGAATACTACCCATAAATATCATAGCAAAAAATGGATTTTAGCTCCCGACAGCAATAGTTAAAGAAAGAATTTTGAGAATGCCAACAACATGGTAACTCGGAGCATATATTGATTTATAATCTAAATAAGATGGGAATTTTCATTGGCACAGGTTATTGCATCAAAACTATTAAAAGATTTCTTATTCTTTCTCCAAAACAGGTGATGCTGTTTACTGTCATTGGGGATCCAGGATTAGATGTTCCTCTGACTAGATCAGGAGAGCAGTTCTTCTACAAAATATTGAAGATGGAGAAGTTTTCCTTAGGCTTTGTACAGAATTCCTTTCTGTGTCTGAGCAACGATTAAGTTGCAATACACTTTTGTTATGAGTTAGAAATTGGCTGATATCTTCAGAAATAAGCCACTGTTGCATTAAACAATTCTACCTTGCCAGTGGCATTTACAGAGTTAATGTTTTCAGAATACTCCACCTGGTGAATTACTGCTCCTACACTCAGTTCAAACTCAATTTCATTCCTTCAAGGTTTCAGTAATCGTATTGCTAGGCAATAGCTGAGCTGAAGTTTCCTTTGAATCTGAAATTGTATAATTGAACTTTTGAACTGAAGTCCACCCACCACTTTCTAGACACCCTCCTTGGTGACAGAGATATTTTTCTTTAGTTTGATGATAGCTAATTACTAAATCCTTGGTTTTTATTCTTTACTTTTAATTCACCACACTGTATATTTGTTTGTGATTTTACATCAATCAATCAAAAAATCTATTATCATTCATACTACCTCTTGCATTTATAGCCCACCTTTCACTGCAGGCTTTCTAAGCACTTCAGAAGCATTAAGCTCCATAAGAAGTCTATAATGAAGATAAACAATTTTAAGCTTTGGGGCAGAAACTGTAATTTTCCATATCTTACCAAAGCACAATGGGATGCTGAGCTGGTTGGCCTTTAGGCAGTATTGCTATATAAGAAACAACAATGCGCCTACATATTATAGATGAGGAAACTGAGGTACCAAGAGTCACCACAGAAATTTTCAGAATATGGACCTTCATAAATCCTAAAGATTATACACAACACATGTAAGATGCACTATTTGACATGTATAGGTACTCTTTCACTACCACAGTAGTAGAGTATGTTAAGAAGGAACTCTGTTAGCCCAAGACATTATTCTACTTTTAAACTTCTTTGCAATAGTTTTGTATCTTTTATCTCATTTTTATTTTAATTCATCAGAGTCTCTTGCCCATCATTAGGAAGATCAGATACCCTTGGAAATGGAATAATCTGTTTGTAATAGATATATGTAATATGTAATAGATATATATGTTTGTACATTATATTAAAACCCAGCTTGTGTTTTCCAGTTGTGTTGCTGGAAATCACTCTACATAAGAAGAGATGTTTTTCTATCCAGATAGGCCATCAAGAAGTCTACTTACAGATGCCTATTCAGACCCCCAGGCAGGTTGATGAGGGAAGGTTGCCTGACTCACAGTTCAGAGCCCAGCCTGGTCCATGCAATTACTCACCCAGGCCAATATCAGAGAAACTTCCTCACGCTACTTTGCAAATTCATTTCATTCTTAAGGTAGAGAGATCATTGGGATTTTGGGGTTAGGATCCAGATGTGGTCTCTGGCTGAAGGGCTCAGTGCTAATAAATAATGTACTTTTTTGTTGGCTACAAAAATCTTTTGAGCTTATTTGTTTCAAAGGCTTTTCAAAAGAAATCTTCAGTATCGCATGGTTTGCTTGGTTTTTCTCCTGGGTTATACCTGATATAGCACACTGATCACAGAAGGCAGCTGAAAAATGCTGATGCTTTCAGCTGCTGCTCAGGGTGGCTTTTTAACACTGCCTAAGAACTATACATCCAAAAATGGTTCCTTATAGCACAACAATTATTAAAATGCCTCATCAACAAAGGTTTTCCATATACGTAAGGGAGCATGATCACATTGGTCAGGTCACTTGTGAGGTTAAGGAAGCTATGAGTTACAGGACAGATGGATGACTGTGTGTACTGGTAGTAACCTCCTTGTATTTACAATTGTATTCACAGAGCTCTTAGCAACAAATAAGCAGTAATGGAACATCAGGGTGAAGGAAACCACAGGCCTCTTCAGAGGGAAAAATGTACTCTACACTGGGAAATACATTCAAAACTAACAGCAAAAACATTGGCTCTTGTGGTGGGTTTAGCAAGGAGATCAGCCAAACACCAAACAGCTGCTCACTCACCCTTCCCCTGTGGGACAGGGGAGAGAATCAGAAGGGTAAAAGTGAGAAAACTTGTGGTTGAGATAAAAACAATTTAATAATTTATATAAAATAATAATTAAAATAATAACTATAACAACAGTAATAATGGAATAGTCAAATGAGTGGTGCACAGTGCAATTGCTCACCACCCGCTGACCAATGCCCAGCCTGTCCACAGCTAGCAATCCTGGAGCAGAGATAATCCTGAAACTGAAACTGCAGTCCCTAGAAGAGTGATCCTGAGTGATCCCTGAGAGAATCCCCCTGAGCTTTCCAGTTAAGCCTTATTAATGTACTGAACATGACATTATATGATATGGAATATCCCACTGGAACATTCAAATGTCAACCTGGGTTTACTACACTTGCCCCTGCCCCGCCCCAGTCCTTTGCACCTGCAGGCTAGCAAAACACAGGGAAGTTGGAAATGTCCTTCATCTTCCAGTAACAACTAAAAACATTAGTATGTTATCAACATTGTTCTCATTAAAAATTTCATACTGAAACCAAAACACAGTGCTATTCTACCTACTAAGAAAATTAGCTCTATCCCAGTGAAACCAGGCAAGCTCATCAACGTGATGCTGCAAATTAAGCTAGCAATGCTTCCTCTAGTTCATTATTTGGATCTACAGCTGTCTTGACTCACCATGTTTAGATGATACAGTAATCCTAGACTATGTGGCACTCAATGAGAAGGGTGAAATTTAGCCAGCCTGCTCCGAGTTACTAATTGGTTTGATGATGACAGCTCATAGCTGGGTGTTTTCTCTTGCTTCTTCAAATTTACTTGAGCCAGATGGAGACCATGGAATCCTCTAAATGAAGAGGAACTCTGCTGATTTCCCAGTGATGCTAAATTTGAATTTATTTAAGGTGCACTTAAAATTGTTACCTAGCTTCCTTCTGGCTTTGCGGAATAGGATGTGATAAGAGTGAAAAACCAAAGAAACAAACAAAAACCCAATCTAACCAGAAATAAAACCAAAATCCCATTCCACTGCCTAAGGAATGCAGCAAATCAGATTTTATTAGCCTTTTTAGGATTCTGACTAATTTTCCAGTAGTATTTTCAAACATGATCTCTTAAGGAATGGCCTGTAAAGTTGCATTGTAGGGACAAAATTTGTCTGCTCAAGTCATTCAACAAGTCTCTCAGGGCTTTCTATATGGTCAGTGGAGAGAAACAGTCTGCAGAGCATGACTGAACACACTCTCAGTCTCTCTTGGGAGAAGGACATTCTAAGCTTTTGGTCCTTGTGCCATTTGTTCATGTGTAGCACAATAGAAAAAGAGCTTCATTCCACTTGCAGTCCTTACATACTTCTGTAGAAGAAGGAGTAGCTAATCCAAATGATCCAGTGCAAACCATGCATGAACTCACATTAAAATATTTGGGTGTGCAAATAAACTTGAGTGTCTTACTGAGGTTTCTGATATGGGCTTGGTCATCTGTACAGAGCACAGCCTTTGGGGGATATTGCTCCACTGAAGCATCATTCTGACAATCCAACAGCTTAAAAAAATCCTCCATTCTTTTCTCATTATTATTAAATAGCACACATTCCTCCCTTGATCAGGGAATAGCCCTCTACATCTGACTCCATCACCTTTCTGACTTCTGCACTATCGAAGGGCAGAACGGCAACTTAACCATCTGTATTGGGAATTTTTCTTGCAATTCATTGTGTCCATATTCTGTTCTTTTATGAATATAAATGCCACAGAATATCTAGGTCAATGATGTATAAAGTTCTTCTTCTCGCATCTTTAATTGACTAAACTTAAAACAGGCCCTTTTGTGAACTTCTTTGGATTGTATTGACAGAAATTTCTTTTAAAGAAAATGTCAGGGAATCTTGCTTTCAGGAGTGAAATAATCCAATGTCCTATATGTTTCTCTTACCTTTTCATTGGAATGGGGCTCACACTGCTCAGTGTTTGAATGTTTGGATCTGTACTCCACTTGTTCCTCCTTGTCTGTATTTTTTAACTTTAGTAAGAACAATTTTATACCCTCTCTCTGGTGCCATTTGAATTCATTTATAGACTACTAGGATCTCACAGAGATTTACAATACTAATTAATTAACTCTCACATTTCCCTTGGGTTGTAGGTAAAGATTATTATCCCCATCTTACAGGGGTCACCAGTGCTCTCCTCTTATTCAACCTTGTGTAAATCAGCTGTACCTCCACTAAAATCAATAGTGTTATCCTGAAGTAGAATTGATATGAGTCAGAGAGGAATCTGGTCCAGAAAATGTACAGTCTGAGCTTAACTGTGCTTAAGTGTGTGTTTCCTTCCGTGGGACTTTGAGACATGAATAGGGATAAGTTTCATGGGGGATGTCTTGCAGGTGGTGTCTACTGAAGTCTGGAAGAGCCCCTACGATTGGGGCCTGAGGGACCACCATCTCCTGCAGCATTCCTGGTGAAAGGAGGCACACTCACAGTCATATTTAGCAGAGGGGTGCTCCAACTATCCCTCTGCATACAGCTTGGGTACTTGCATGCTCTCAAAAGGGGCAAGAAACTGGGAGAGGATACTCACAGACAAATGCAGAGAGACTGAAATGAAGGTGGCAGAGGGATTTTGTAGAAGCCTGGTCCCTTTCCAGGATTTCAGTGCTGTGTATGCAGATGAGATCCAGGTGTGATCAGCCAGTGCCTACCCACACTGATGGTGAGATTCACAGCCAGTGCAAATACAGCTTGAGAACAGATGCCATCCTTACAATTCATAAAAAAACACTTTGGCAGGGTCAGAAGCCTGGGGTCAGAAGCATCTTCTCTGTGCCCACAAGAAATAACACTGTTGGCAAGGCATGTTTCTAAATGCTTTGTTAGTTCAGGAACAGACTGGTCAGTACTTTTCAGGTCTAAGCCCAAAATAACTTCTCCAAGGTCAGACAATGGAACAAGAAATAAATACTGGCTTCATATGTCTGCTCTTACTTTTGGATTTCTTCCCCAACTAAGTCTTTTATTTAATGGACTTGGTCTTGAACTGTGCATGGTGGTGGTTTGCTTCTGATCTGTCCATAGCAGCTCTATTTATGGTGGCTCCACAGGCACCTCTTGATCTGTCTCTCTGATTGGAATTGTCTATCAGCACTTTTTATGAGCTTCTTGATTTAGGATATGTATCACAAACTTTGGGAGCACTCTCTGGACAATGACTTGTTTATGGTGCTCACGTCATTCTTAGTTCAGAGTGTTTATTAGCCTAAGTCTCCCTATCACTATATTACTTTGGAACAATATAGATCTTTATCTTCTGTGTCCTTTGATTTTTCTAGCCATGCAGGAGACATATTAACTCTCCAAGTTTTAACAACTGCCTCATTAAGATATTTCGCACTTTTGCTCACTAAATCTGGCAAGTACGATAAAGCCATTCCTTCAATTTACATGCTGGACATGCATCTCAACACTTTATCTACTCCTTCCCTTAATTTACTCTTACTTTTGCCAGATTATATTGGTGCTAGCTCTGACTGCTTGAAAGATAAGACTGGCAAATAAGATTAAAAATAAACACAATTATTTTTAAAAGCCTTTTGTGCATACATAGTTTCTGAAATCTTAGTACAATTAAGCCCTCTTTTTCCTCAAAGAATTTCATCTAGGGCATATTATCTTTATTGTTTGAACTTTACCGAGAGCCCTTCTTGAAATCGGTGGTCCCATGATGCGAGGCACTGTATGAAAAAAAGAGAAAATAAATGCTTTTAATAGACAGAGGATGTGTTTTTATCCCTATTTTATAGATAGGAAATTGAGGTAGGGATGTGCCCCAGATTGCCAGGAGACCTGAGGCAAGATATGAATTAATTTTATTCTCCTGAGTCCCACTCTAGTACCTCAACCATTTGACCAAGCTCCCTCTGAAAAATGGTGTTAATGAAATCCCAACAGCCTTGTTGGCCAGTTAGGACAGGCTGGGACACTGCCTGTAGCAAGGAATGGGAGATAAGGGCTTTTGTGGGCATTGTGCATGCTACATCCTTGCAGTTGGTATAAGAGATGTTGCCATTTGTTTTATTGATGTAAGTAATTTGAAGGAATGGGGGACCTGAGCAAACTGCCCTTGTGAAGGTGGAAAATAAAACTAGCAAAGCCAGGAGAGGATATAGGGATATTTTCTACTGCTTTCTCCCTATTACTGTAGTTTTTTCACTGTCTCCCCTTTGGTTTTTGTCAGCTGTCCCTGTCACTGTGCCGCCTGCAGCTCCTAGCGGTTTTCTCCACCATTAGTGATGGACTGGTGCAGCCTCAGCAATGATTCAATCATCAGAGGGCTGGAGCACCTCTCTTATGAGGACAGGCTGAGAGAGTTGGGGCTGTTCAGCCTGGAAAAGAGAAGGCTCCGGGGAGATCTTATAGCAGCCTTCCAGTACATGAAGGGGCCTACAAGAAAACTGGGGATGGACTTTTTACAAAGGAGTTAGTGATAGAACAAGGGGTAACGTCTTTACACTGGAAGAGGGTAGGTTTAGATTAGACCTGAGGAAGAAATTCTTCACTGTGAGGGTGGTCAGACACTGGAACAGGTTGTCCAAGGAAGCTGTGGCTGCTCCCTCCCTGGAAGTGTTCAATGCCAGGTTGGATGAGGCTTTGAACAACCTGATCTAGTGGAAGGTGTCCCTGTTCATGGCAGGGGGGTTGGAACTAGATGATCATAGAATCATAGAATGGTATGGGTTGGAAGGGACCTTAAAGATCATTATCTATACCATTTTATGATTCTATGATTATCTGTGTAGGAAACTGCCTCCCAGAGGAGCCCAGCTAGATCTTGCCATACAGTCAAAAATACTGCAACGTCCATAACAAAGGTGGCACAGGAGATTCATGTCATTGGCTCTAACGTGACAGTTCACAGCCCCATTGAGGTGAGTTTTGTTTTGGTCTAAGATGCCACCACAAACAGCAGCAGTAGGATGCTGTTTTATTTGTAAATATCATAATTTTTTTTTTACACACAGGTGCTGTTTTCCTGGAAGGGATGTACACTTCCTCTCCACACCTTAACAGCAAGATTTAGCACAGCTCCTTACCCAAGCCCATGGTCAGGAACCGAAGTGCAGGCTGAGGAGGCACAGAGAGACTACTGGGGGCTGGAGGAGAGGTTGCAGATTCCACAGTGCTTTTTAATGCAAAGTTCTCTGATACACATCTGCTCTTACAAACACCATGTGCCCACTGGTCTCAGTAACAACATGAACCAGTCCGACACCAGTTTGGGCAATTCTTTTTTCCCTACCTGCATGTCAGTCATAGTTTGAACTGTGTAATTTTTTTTCTCTTTTATTTTATCCCATCCTCTTCTCTTCTATGACAGCTGTTGTCTTGATCTCTCATTGCTTGCTCCTTCTATTTTCTTCTGTTCTTAGTATTTCTGCTTACAGTTCACTCTCTCTGAGGAGAAACTAAGTTAAGGAGACATCAGTCACTGTTGTGAAGCCTGAGGAAGGAATGGCAGCAGGGGTGCAGGAGGAATCGTGCTGAAATGCACTATTCCAGTGGGAAAAGGTTGTTCCCAAGGTAGCAGGAGCAATGTTGGGACTGCCTCTTCAGGGACAGTGGCTCCAGTCTTTCTGCAAGCAAATCAGCATCTCTAGGATGTGCTGGGTATCCTATAGGTTTTCAGGTTGATTAAAGGTTGTTTTTTTACTGTATCTTCCCCTCTAACCTTCACTTTTCTTAATCAGTTTTCCAATATCTGTATCTCCGTTACTGCTCCCAATTAGGCAGGCCAACAAAGTTACTTTCCTGTACAGTGAAAACCTCAGGCAAACCTAGGAGGAAGTGGGGAGAGATGGTATTCTCCGAAATTCAGAGGATTAAATGATAACTTTTCTGGACTGGCCAAAATATTTTTGGACAGTGCCCAACACCATGGTGTCATAATCTGTCATTTTGGCTCCTGCACAATAGGTCTGTGGCTCATTTCATCTAACTTTTATGTATCTAAAATCTGGCCAGTGACGTATGACCTAGTCATCCTAGGCTTCCTTAAAAGCCAAAGGAGAAAGACAGGGCAAGTCTTATCTGCTTTAGAAACCTGTTCTTTTGGGCTAAATCATCATACAGGCCCTGCCCGTTTTTTTTCTGTTGTTGGATATGGTTTTTGTGATTTCTTGGGTGATTATCTCAAACACAGACTTTTTGAAATCTGTAATGTGCAAGGTAACAAGGTAGAGCAGAATCCACAACAGCAACAATAATAACAAAACCCATGATATTATATTAGGGATTGGAATAAATCTTTTGAAACTAGAATGAACTGTCCTCAGGAAAAATAATTAGAATCACTTCAAAAAAACAAAACCAAACCAAAACCCCCAAAATGTAGAGCAGAATCAGTGGGGAACATTAGTGAGATGTTTCCCTGCACACTCCCATTTATTGTAAATGGTCATAATTTGACAGAGATCTGCTCACTGGGACCCCCCTGAGAGTTAAAAGCTGCTGGTTTTGGTAAATCATTCAGCTGATGAGGCTGTTGGTTCATCCTGTGGTTCTCAAAAAGCTAGGCTAATAATATGTACTAGAAGATAACAGAACTGTTATATAATTGAATTTTTTTATGATATTTACAAAATATGACAAAATCAAGAGAAGGTTTTACAGTGCATATTAAGCTGTCTGGTAAAAAGAATTGCATTGCTAAAGCTGTAGTTAAATTAACTCCTACTTTGAAAAATAGCAAGCAATAATGAGAAGACTGGAGCAAGCTGGGCTCCCAACAGGTCGCTTCTAACAGCACCCTGCCCAACTGCTCACAGCTTCACTCGCTGAGAGGAAGGAAAGACCCAGTTCCAGCAGGAAAGTGCTGGCCATCAGTCATACATATTTAGTAGAAAAGAATGTAAATATTTGAAGCTGTATTCTGATTAGATAACAACCAAAGAACCTGTCTGGAAATAAAGAGCAGAAGGAAGAGAGATGAAGCAACAAATCTTGCAATAAGATGAAAATTCAAGGGAAGATGTGGGCAGTGACACCAGGACAGGTTAGAAGGAATCTTAATTTCTTTGCGTAATCTTGCTTCCAAATTTGCTAAAAATTTTATATTCTGCTTTCTGAGAATCAATAACAAACTACATCTACACTAGTTATCCCAAAAGTGGCAGAGCTTCAAGGCTAAGTGTTCGTGGCCTCAAGAAATTCTCTCATCCCCAGAAGAGGAAGGCTGCCTGCACAGAGCTCGAGTTGTATGGGGAGCAGTAGCTGAGCATGCCAGGAATCTCACAATTCAACAACACAGATAGTCTGTCTGTAGCTCCCATGCATGATTGAGTTGCAATGTGTATCAAAAGTGATCCCACTCAAATGCTTGCTTTGTGCTGGAAAAGCAAATCCAAGTGGACAAGGATGTCTTCCTTGAAGTACTAAATTCAAATATATAGTGGTGTTTGAGCACCTCTTGGAACATCTGAAACCCGTGATGACTTTAAGGGATGCAAGAATAGCTCTTTTAAAGTCGAAGGATTGTTGAACCTAATTCTGCCAAATGCTGCCTTGGAATGGATTTCTTGTTAACAAACCAGGGGCCACCTTGGAGGAAACCAGCTGAGGCTTCACATAACTAGAAGCTATCATACAGTTCTAGGTAAACCCTAAATTCGTTTGTGTGAAGGGGCAAAGAATAACACGGAAAGGATAATAGAGGAGAGTCAGAGTCACCCTGGGAAATATTTGCACCAGGGACCTGAGAGGGGGGGGAAAAAAGGTAATATTGGTGGTGTGGGCAGAGTCTAGAAAAGTATTAGAAACTGTGAGCAGCAGAGTTGTTCAGGGCAATGAGATGTTGTGTGCTAGCTCTGGGAAAAAAAATCCAACCCAAACTATGAGTGCAAAAAATGGTATGTGATTCACCATCATTTTTCTTCTAAAGGGATCAGACCATGTGCCCTGAAATGTGAACTGCTTGGATACAAACCAATATTCCCTGTTCTTTCGATGCAAAACCTTGACAGAATCTGGTTCCTTCTGTTCCTGGCATATTCAAAAGGAGAACTGAATAAAACAGTGTGGCAACAGATAATTAATGATGTACCAGGTCTTGGCAATTTACTTTTTTTTGCCAGTCTTAAAGACCACAGCACCTCTTACATCAACCTCACAGAAAATACGACTGCTGCACTTCCTAAACATTCCCCTGAGTTTTATCTGGTGTGATCACATCCCATTCTCAGCAAAACCACCTGAGCTTTACCAAACAGCGCATGCTGGATGTGCATGGAGAAGCAAAAGTTTCTGCCTTGCAGCTAACATCCATACTGGTTCCAGAGCTGAGATTTTTGCAGATTTTGTCAGTGGAGAGATGGACCAGAGTAAAGGAGAGAACATGAACAACTGCAAGTTTGACATGTGCCATAGGAGCACATACCTGGGAGGCTGGAGTTGTTTAAAGCTAAATTTAAATCCTTTTAATTTTGCCTGTTACATTCAATATGCAACTCTGCAAATGCAGTGGACAGACCACAAGCAGAGCTGCTGGCCTGGTGAGACGAACTTACAGAAAGCGCAGGGACTGCTCCTAATGTTCTTAGTTTGCTCCAAATATTGCTCTTCCACCAGATTCCCAAGCCTATGAGGATTAAAATCTCAATTTGTTACTTTATAATGTCTTTTACACTGTTTCATGGTGAGTTCACTATGGGCAAAAGCTGCTATGTTTACTCATTAAAACTAATTTTCACAGAATCACAGAATGGTAGGGGTTGGAAGGGACCTCTGGAGATCATCTAGTCCAACCTCCCTGCCAAAGCAGGTTCCCTACAACAGGTTGTACAGGAAAACATCCAGGTGGGTTTTGAACATCTCCAGAGATGGAGACTCCACAACTCTGGGCAGCCTGTTCCAGTGCTCCATCACCCTTACAGTGCAGAAGTTTTTCCTGAAGTTTGTGTGGAACTTTCGTTGTTGCAGTTTCTGCCCATTGCCCCTTGTCCTGTCACCACTGAAAAGATTTTCACCTATGTGAATGAGCACACATTTCCACATGGACGGTGGAAAACTGAGCCTCCACACTGCGTGTCATAAAGCAGATTTAGTAATGATAATAATAAAAGAATTGATCCACTTGAGTTGCAAGATTTGGTGGTTTATGTATGTGCAGAAATTTAGGGATAAGTGTTGAACATTGTTGTTTTTTACCAATTAATTCCAACAGATTTAATAAAACATTTGCTTGTCAGTTTATGACGAAATTGCTTTTAATAATGTGCAGTGAAAAGCCTTGCATTTCAGGGATATATAATATTTTAGTGTTGTTACATTTGGAAAACTCAACAAAAACTTGTCTTAACTATCACTACATTTCCAGTCTGGTCTGTGTTCTCTGTGAGGACAAATGTCTCTGTCAAGTTTGAAGAAATAATGAGAAAAACACAAAGAGAGGGAGCTCTGAACAAGCTGCATAATATGAACTGGCTGGGCACAGGACTTTGCCTTTGCTTTCTGTGAGCACTGGTGTATAAGGAAATATGTTCACTTTTAGCTACATTCAATACATAATAAAAAATCATTTGGTCTTGAGTTACCTGAATGAAAAATGCATCTTTCTTTCTTAAGGACAAACATATTTACCTACTGTAGTGTAATTCAAATACAATTCATCTACCTGCCTGCCCCCCACTATTTCACCCCTGTGCTCTGTCAAGGCAATGAGAAAATGGAGCCCTATAGGAATGCTTTTTTAAAAGTTATGAAGGATAAAAATAGAGGTGTGCAGAGGATTAGCTTTATAGTTAAGGCATTGGTGTGAGAATTGGGAAATTTGTCTTCAGTTCTCAGCTCTGCCACTTCAGGCAAATGAATTAGTCTCTCTTTGCCTCAGTTCTCCATCCTCAGGATCCCTCTTTGTTCACTCTTTGGATATCTTCTCTACTTAGTCTGAGGCCAGTTTATTTCTTGTTACTATACATTTGTATATGCAGGAGTTATGGCTGTCTTCTGGGTGCAGCTTTAATAAACATGGGTGTTACTTCAATACACCTAAAATTTTTAATAATTGTGATAATAGTAACAAAGGAGGAATTCTAGTGCAAACATTCATTCAGGGTTTCCATTCATGCTGTTGTTTCCTTGGTAGAGGAGCCTCCATCCTGAAGACAACTGGAAAGTCATGATAGCACTCAGTTTTGTTGACATTTCAGAGTGTTTTGCTGCAAGCTTCTGAAATGCAAGGTTTAAAAGGTTTTAAACCAGATGCATGCAATTTTTGCAGACTTGCACTTTTGCAGGCATCACAAGTCTCACAGCTCTTAACAGATCGCAGTGGAATCCCATGTGCTCTGTAATGAGCTCCATACCTGCTTAAAAGGACTATGAAATAAGATCTTTCTGACAGTTTTACTCTGGGAAGAACCGCAAGAGAAGCTAGCATGGCTTTTGGGGTGTATGTTCCATAGAATCATATAATCATAAAATGATTAGGGTTGGAAGATCACCTAGGTCCAAAGCCCCTGTCATGAGCAGGGACCCCTTCCACTAGACCAGGTTGCTCAAAGCCTCATCCATCCTGGCCTTTAACAGTTCCAGGGAAGGGGCATCCACAGCTTCTCTGGGCAACCTGTTCCAGTGTCTCACCACCCTCACAGGAATGAACTTCTTCCTAATATCTAATCTAAATCTCTCCTCTTCCAGTTTAAAGCCATTTTCCCTTGTTCTATCACTACCTGCCTTTGTGAAAAGTCCCTCCCCAGGCTTCCTGTAGCCCCTTCAGGTACTGGAAGGCCACTAGAATGTCTCCCCTAAGCCTTCTCTTTTCCAGGCTCAACAGCCCCAACTCTCTCAGCCCTTCTTTGTAGAAGAGGTGCTCCAGCCCTCTGATCATCCTTGTGGCCTCCTCTGGACTCACTCTAGTAGGTCTTCTGTTGGAGGCCCCAGAACTGGACGCAGTACCCCAGACAGTGTCTAACGAGAGCAGAGTAGAGGGGCAGAATCACCTCCCTTGACCTGCTGACCACACTTCTCTTGATGCAGCCCAGGATATGAATGGACTTCTGGGCTGCGAGTACACATTGCTGGCTCTGACTTGCAAAGTGAGTTAAAGAACAAAGATGAACAAGGAGAAAGGCTTTATCCTATGTGCAGGATCCCTATCAACTTCAATAAGGGCCATGGGTTTTACATCAAGTTCAATACTGCAAAATAATTCGATATTACAATGAAAATAACACTTCTGGAAAAAAAAACCAACCCAAAAAAACCAATCACCAAAGCTTGTTTTGATCTTATATAAGCTCTCTGTTGATTTCGGACAAAAAAATAACTTCTTAACTTTTCCATGCCTCATTGTCCTTTATAAATATTAAGTCAATAAAAATTTGAGTAATTTATTGAATAAATAAAATTATTCAAATGTTCTTTAATAAAGCACAAGTCTGGTCCTGAAATGAATGAAGCAGATTCCCTTTACTTCAGTGATATTAAACTTAATTATAAAGGAATTTGTCAAGTGTCTAAAAGGTGAATGTATCCTTTTTATTGTCAAAACCAAAGTTTTAGGAGAAAGATCCTATATAAGACCTGGGAAGAACCTATATGAGACCTTCCCATCCCTGGAAAGTTGATGGAACAGCTCATTCTTGATACCATCTCTACGCAATTGGAAGAAAAGAAGGTTATCAGGAGCAGCCAACATAGTTTCACTAAGGGGAAATCATGCTTGACCAATCTTGTAGCCTTCTATGATGTCATGCCCTGCTGGGTGGATGAGGGGAAATCAATGGATGTTGTCTACCTTGATTTCAGCAAGGCTTTTGATATCGTATCCCACAACATCCGTGCAGCAAAGCTTAGAAGGTATGGGATCAATGAGTGGACAGTGAGGTGGATTGAGAACTGGCTGACTGGCAGAGCTCAGAAGGTTGTGGTGCTCAGTGGTGCAGAATCTAGTTGGAGGCCTGTAACTAGCAGTGTCCCCCAGGGGTCAGTACTGGGTCCGATCTTTAACATATTCATCAATGACCTGGATGTAGCGATAGAGTCCACCCTCAGCAAGTTTGCTGATTGTACGAATTTGGTGGGGGGGGGCGCTGACACACCAGAAGGCTGTGCTGCCATT
>NW_010307293.1:0-29162 GCF_000700745.2 Antrostomus carolinensis
TACGCATATGCATATACACACATATATATATATGTGTCACAATAAAATCCCACCAAAATATCCTTGCCAGCTGGCATGTCCCCAGGCTCTTAAGGCTGTGCTTCCTATTTTGCAGTTTTTGTAAGGGGAGGATTTTGTGTGCTAAACATAATCTATCATTTGTTATTTATTTATTTTAATGTGAGGGGTAACTAAGAAAAAATTTTAAATAAATAAACCCTCAAAGTGCATGTGCATAATTCACATGGAAAGCTAGCTGGAACATTTATCTTTTGAGATACCTTCATCGGGTTTTGCATCTTTTTATGAATTCTTCAGAGTGTCTGAACTTTTCACAAACTCTTGTCCCTGAAAGGCAGCAACAGAGGAAAAACTAGTATCTTGGCTAACATAGCTTCTTAAAATGTCACCTTCAGATGATTTTGTTTAGCAGAAGTTAAGAATCCATAGCAAATTTCATGCTATAACTTTTTTCTCCTGTCAATTTTTTACATTGTTCTTAGGACAGAAAGGAGTTTGTTCATGTGTTTTTAGCAGCATAAATATCCTCATAGAATCTGGGTCTGTCTATATGATTAACAACAATCAGAAATATAGGTGCCTCATAAAGAGGTACATAGCCTAAAACAATGAATCTGACAATCATTTAAACAAAGGATAGGCAGAGGATGTTATATTTGTCACAAGAGGGGTATTTAAGCAAGCAATCAAGAGGCATGGGAGATACACTGACTAGGAGCCCAAATCAATGAAATTCAAACTCAAAGCTAGTCATACATATAAAAAAAAAAAAATAAAAAAAAAATTGGTACATATCTACAGTTTAAGATTACCATGGGATGTGGTGAAAGGTCCAGCACAAGAAGTCTTCAGATCAATATCAGATGTTTGCTCTAGCTCAGCCATAGGTAACTTACCTGAATTCAGAAATTACTAGGTGGACTTCTAGGGTCTCTTTTTATGTAGAGTCCAAACAGATGCTCGAAACAGTCCCTTTTCATTTAAAAATCTGCAAAAACTTGTGTAGGAAAAGAGATCAAAGAAAGAGTTTATCCTAAACACCAAAAGAAATTCAGCAAGACAACTGTTAGTGCTACTGAGTCTGATGACTTCTTGTCTGGACATTGTGCCTTAGGGCTCAACTTCATGCCAGACATCTGATGCTTTGCCTAGCAGAACAGTGGAATCCGAGAAGAGACTTGCTGAAAATCATGTCCTATTTCCCAGCAAGGAAATCTTCCTTAACATTGTGGATAATACTAAGCAATTTTGAAGAACCTGTTTCAAAAACTGTAGTGGAAAACAACCATTGTGGTCGGTTAAAGACAGAACAATTGCCAACATCTCTATCAAGAGAATGTATGTACTGCATTTTTGTAGAAAAGTTTTACGTGCTCAAAGCTGCATTTAATGCATTAGTGTATCTAAAATTTCCCCTATCCCACAAAATATTTGCATTAGGATAGCATTTGGAAGCATGTGCATTAGGATTAGCATTTCCAGATAGGAAACAGGTCACAAGCATTCTGCCCTGGTTGGAACAGAGTGGTTGGAAATAAAAGCAGTCCACCCGAGAGAAAGGCTGAAGGTGACTCTTACTCCAGATTTTCACCAGAGCAGTCTGTGAGATCTCCAAGGCCCCACCTACCCCAACCTTTATTTCTGTGCAAGAAATGCTGGTTTGCCTTGTCCACATCTATTGCACATGATCTAGATTGTCCTCCTAGGCTCCAGCTTCTTCTAGTCTTATTCCTTGTATCCCAAAGAGAAGAGGTGAGCGTAGATGTGCAGGCTTCACGTGGTTCACAGCCTTGTGTAGGAACAACAGCAGCCTGGAGAGGGGCTGAGGACCCTGTCCCCCCATCTTACGGAACTGAGAAGGAGGGATGGATCTCACCCTGGAGTAGCTCAGCTCTGGTCCTATGGACTTGAAATCCAGCCACAGTTGGAGCATGTCTTCTGGATTTGGCTTCATCCAGCAGAAATTCTGCCTGTGCACCCCGAGATAGCTTTGTGATGGGTACTGAAGTAGGGAGAGCCCCTGAAGATGTGCATTCCCAATTCAAGCTAAAAAAAAACAGTTTAAAGCAATCTAGTTACTTCATAACAGCTTTTTTGGGCAGATTCCTGGCTAAAATGGATAGTGCTTTCCTTACATATGGAACACTCTGATTTCAGAGCTCTTCTGGCAAAGGCACTTGCAGAATCAAAATCTTAGGGTGTAAAAACTCACCCCTTAAAATAAAGGACCATTGTAATTCCATAAAGTAAACCAAGAATTAACTTATTAAATATTGATTATTTTGAATTTTATGTTTTACCCAGGTTGATTTTAGGAAGGATTTAGGCAGGACTTTTACTACTGAGTACCTGCTATTTACAAATCATGTGTGGTAAAAATCAGGATTCTTAAAAAGATTTGTGCTGGACCTCTGTCAATGAAGACAAAATGTCTTATGTCTCCTTATCCTGTATAGGTTGAGGTTGTGACTTTTTTTTTTTTTTAAGTCTGAGGCACTATGCTATAAAGCTTGTAAAGTAGTTATGAAGTTCTTCAAATCTGAATTAACATTTCCCACCTACCTGACTTTCTTTCTTTTAAGGTTTTAATCTTTGTAGATATAAGACTAGTATCTTGGGAAGCAGCTTTTTATTTGAGCTTTATTTATATTTGTCAGTGGGAGATGCTTAGAAAACACTGGGAGAATGCTGCTCTGTCATGCAGCAACTGAGAATTTACTTTACAAAATGGTAAAAATAGTATAAGCATTGGTTCCTTCAGATACTGAATCCTCATTTCTGATTTTCAAAATCTTATTGCGTGTGCATGTGTATATATATAGGTATATATGATTTGGCTTCTTTTTGTTTTATATCTTCCCTCATTACATTCAATGTAGCTTTATGTTTACATTAATATGTATATTTATAATACTTAAAGGCAACATAAAGCAGAAAAGGAGGAGGAGATAATTTAGGCTGTACAAGGATAGGAGAAAGGAGGAGAGACATGCTCATGTATTGGAAGAAAAGCTCGTGCCGTCATTTTAGATCTGCCTTTAGGCAATTTTAACTTATATGACTAGTATTTGCCATGCAGTTCCGTACTTCTCCTGACCCTAGCAACAGTATGGAAGTCAGATAGCCATCCAAGTGCAATGCTAAAGGCACAAACAACAGTTTGTTTTTTTTTTTCTTTCTGTCCATCTGTGGGTTTTTCCTTTATTCTATGTGTTTATAGGGCATATGACAACAAATTCAATTGCATTATTTGCCATAGATCAAGGTAATGGAGCAAGGAATTTAACATAATTCTTCATATGCAATTAAACTATCCATTTCATGATTCCTTGTCCAAAAAACAGCTAGTGGCTGGATATATTTGGTCTGCTTTTATTTGGAGTGGCAGATGATCATTCTCTGCCGTACCAGAACACTAGGATCAACACTTTGCCCTGGTTGGATTTTTGCAGTATGTGGGCTGGCGTAGGCTCAGGCAGGCTAAAATCTTTTGATTTGTGGATAATCTTGTGTCATCCGGTTGAGGCTTGAATGTTCCCTTCTCATTTGAAAAATGTTAATGTAGAGCCTCCTGAGAAAGAAGCACTCCTAAGAATTCGGCTTGTATTAAAACTGATGCTTGCCATTTCTACACAAACAAAAGCCATTAATGGTGGCCAGGATTGGGGAAACAAAGTTCCTCTGTTTATGAAAAGATCTCTCCCCGCCTCCAAATCTTTAAGTTCTGTTCTGTTCTGCAACTTTATCACTATTCAAACTATGCAAGAGACAAAGGCTTGTAGCTTTTTTCTTTTTTTGCCCTTCCAGCCCCCCCCCCCCCCACAAAGACATGTTAGGGTTGCAGCACTGGAACATGCTACACTACTGGTGTCTAGGCATGTAGAGTGGAGGATTTATGGAAGAGAAAATAGAATAGAGCCTTAAAAGTTTGGCTTTAAAAAATGGAGCCAGTAGTTTGACAGATTGTTCAGTAAATGTTCATTTTATTGAGAATTATAAAAAAGGTGCTTAACGCCTCTGTGCCATTAATATAATGCATTAAAAGGTTACTGTCAAGATTAGTGTTTCAGCTCTGAAAATTGACTGTAAGGTTTATGGGCAACACTGTTCATATTCTACTTGGAAGATGAGGTATCTTCTGCTTAATACTTGACAAAACCATTATGTTGCTACAAGGCTTTATACTGAAAAACTTGGTAAATAGGAAAACATAACTTAAAATCTCATTTGAAAAGCAGGAGAATAGCTCCTGTCTGTCTTACAGCCAGATTTAGCAGATGCGGGTTTGAATGTAAAACAGTTGTGAAAATAGCCAGTGTCACACTAGTGCAAAATTAAACTTGTGGGGTGTTCTGTTTTCAGTGTCTGTTATTGTTGAAGTATTCAATTTCAAAAGCATGCATTCCTTCCTACAGAAAAAAAAATCAGATTCCTTAGTTGAAATTAATTAGCATTCAGAATTCAGATAGCATGTTTTTGGGTATTCATGAGATCTCTGTTTGAAAAAATGTTTTTAACTTGTAGAAATGTGTTGCAACACACAGATGGGAAGAAAAAGAAAAAAAAAATCTCTTTAGTAAGCACTGTGTGTAAAAGGAATATTACATTTTGCACGATCCTGATTACCCTGTGTAAACAGTTTTTGACATCTGTCTTTATAGTTTTCGAGAAGAGGAAGACTTTGTTAAAAGAACCATTTTTATACAGCAGTCACCATTTCAGTCTTGCTTTACCTGTATTATGAAAGCAGATGGTCTGCATGTCTTTTGAATATTTATAACTATCAAAAACAATCTCTTGCTATTCACCCTTAGGCTTATGAGATGTCAGGACTGTTCTGGTTGAAAAAAAATCATCTTGGGTGTTTACAGAAAGAGGATTACATTAAGCTGAAATGACTATACATTTTCCAGTTTAATATTTGTCCATCAGCTGTTTAATCGTATTTAGATAATTGTGTAAATAAGTTGTTGCAGCCCTTGCCCCTTCCACTGAGCAGGCTTAAAGCTTTAAACACCGATGAATGAGTTGCAAAAAAGCTTGGATTTTTTTTTTTTTCCTAGCTAAAAAACCTGGAAGGCCCAAATAAGTTTTGGTTACAATGCTCCTTTTGAGGGAAGTGTTTCATTTGCAAAGGAATCCCCGATATCTAATTCAGCCGAGTTGTTTTAGGAAGCTGCTGTGTCTGTTACTGTCTGCTAAGTCTGTTAGCATGTATTTGTTCTGTGTAAATACTGCAGCCCAACTACCCCTTCATGAGGCATCAAAACAACCTCATTCTGCCCATATAAAAATAATTTTAAGGTTATTTAGGGGAAGTTTTGGGACTGTGGGGGTTAAAAGCTTTTTTGACTGGAAGCTGAGCAATCACTGATAACAGATTTTGCTGTGGTTGGTTGATTTGGCAGAAAAGCATGAACAGTTTTGGTTTAGATGATTGAATTAACCTGATTAACGTTGTTTTTGTTGTTTTGCAAAAAGGACAACAGTATACTTTTAGCGATGATCGAACAATACTTCACCTGGTTGGAGAGCAGTGTGAGAAGCAATGACTCAGAAATGCCTCCCTTGTAGCACCGGCAGCAGTGGCCCCCCAGCCGGCACGAAAGGCTCAGGTCCTGCCCGCGTCTTACAGGATGCACCTTGCATTAGATTCTGGCACAATACGGAAGGTGCCTGATGCTACTGTTTTATTGGGTTTTATTTGATGGGCATATGAAAAGAGTTGTGGTTGAGATTTAAGATATTTCCCCAGGGGGTTCCCCAACTTCTTTGAGAAATTATGATGTCTGGTTTTCAAATCTCTGGTATTTAATCTTCCTGAGAGAATGGGAATTGGTTCAAGCTATGCTGAGTGAACCTCAGCTGAACTTCAGAATGAATTTGACTCCTACCTCCACAGAGTTGCTGGATGCCTAATTATAATTAACTTTTTTGGTTTAAAAAAAAAAAAAAAAGAGAGTACTCGGGCTGCAGCAGATGGTATCATTCCAGAATAGTGGGATTTCTGTGAAGGTGGCACCATCTCAGATGAGATCTCCTGATTCTCCAAACAGGACTGAGAGTGATGTGATTGAGGGGGGAGGGATGGAGAGAGGGGAAAGAGGGAAATTTGGGATCTTGAAGTCTCATAACTTACTTTTGAGGATAAACTTCTAGGAAATAGTTAAGACTGCAGATCTGTAACCAGTTTTTTTTTGTTCTATCAATTTTCCTTGTGAAGTGTGAAAAAGAAATCAGATTAGGAATGATGAATGTGATGCGTTTGAATATTTGGATGATATATTTATATTTGTCATCCTTGTACCTGGAAGGTATCTACCTCAGTGCCTCACAGATAAGGAAAGCCTATGTACAGTAGTACCTGAATATGATGTACTTCAAATCCAATCATTTTCATTTTGATTATTGATAAGTATAAGCCAAACCTGTGTAATGACCTGGGAAATAAAAAAAACTTCAATATGCCTCCAGTCTAGATTGTGGCTCTCTGAAGACTGCTAACTCATGGGGTTAATCTTCAGTTTTAGGCCCTAAGCATAGTGAGCATTTGTATATGTAGATTGCCATTAAAACATATAGGAATTCTACAGCAATAGGAATTATATAGGAATTTCTATAGCAAAGTGCGCCTCTCTGCACTGATGTGACTGCAGGTTTGATGACAACACAATAAATAAAGCATAGAAACAATGAAATTCAATGTTGTCAAGTTATTTTCTTGAGTTAACAAGGTAGTAATATTTTATCTGGCTTGTAAAATTTTGCCTTCAGTGAATTAGTAAATAAATCATTGATTCCTCCTGATGAGGATTCTTAGTGTAGGTAATATCACTTGAATGCTTGCATGAAGTGTTCTCAAAGAAAAAGCAGGATAATTTTCATTTTAAAATGTGTTGATAATATCTGTGGTGGTTTTTTTTTTTCCCTCTACTTTGAAGAGCTAGAGTAAAATCCCCATATTAGCCATCAGAGCCTGAAATTCACATTGTGTCACAGAAGCTAAAATTCCTAGCAGTGTTATTTAAACAGACCAGTCCCCTATTTGGTTGTAAAATAAAGTAACTGCATTAAATTTATTCCTGAAGAGGCAGGGTATGTCACAAACTGCCATGTCATTGGCATATCTTCATTGTAAAATGATATGGAGGGGAAGACTAGGAAATCCTAGACAGATATCTTAATCAATAATAGTTAATTTACTAAAATTGTTATTAATATATATGTTTTCATACTAACTACAGTTATTGGGGAAGAAGAAGACATCTGAAGGGGGCAAAGTAAAATGAGAGGAAACCACCTTGAAGTCTAAATGACATCCACAAAATATGCACAAGCTAATACGGGATGATAACCCATTACATGTGCAGTTCCCTATTCTGCACATGCAGATCTGCAGGTTTTGTATGTACATTAACTGTGCATTCATATAATTTACCAGTTCAGATACAAAGGACTTTTTAAATCATGCCTTATGTATCATATGCCCATGTTTAAAATGGTTTAATCTATAAAAGAGCTTAAACAATAATTTTGTAAGTATTAGACATTAATGATACTGCTATTATATTGGAAATTGAAATTGGGTTCAGCTGAGCTTGGTTCAGGTCATGCAGGCTAGGGTTGCAGTAGTCTATTAAGATTTAATTCTCCTTTTATACCACTGACAAAAGGCTTCTAGCTAATTTCAGAAATGCCAGATTAATATCAAGGAATGGTAAGAATTTTGGTGATTCAGAGAAACATTAAAATAGCTGCCTGGTGAGTAGAGGGTATCCATATTTGGCATAAATAATACTGCCTCACTCTAGCAGTTCTAAGCCTCCACAAATAGCATGTTACTGAGTAATACATTAGAAAATGGTTATAATGAACTTCACGAAGATCAATAATCAAGGTACTTTTACTCAGAAGCTGAACTAACCTTATAAAATAAGACTTATAGTAATATTTGTTGCATTTTTACTCCAAACTCTTTCTTTCGGTGGTTATTGCAGTTTGTATACAAAGGGTTGATACTGTACATCGATTTTAAGACAGCACAAATACGGCTAAATGTTACATGCTGAATAACAAACATAATAATCGGGGCTTTGTCTTCTTGACTGTTGTAGTTTTCTCAATACACTGGACAATTCCTGTAGTTAAGCTAAAAGTAACTACTTTCCACATAGAAACCTAAAGGGTAGCAAAGTTCAGTCTATTGAAATTACATTTGCTAATTTTGTTGTTCATACATCATATACTGAGTATAATTTTCAAGTTGGAGCATTATCTCATTTTGCAAGGCTTAGTCTTAATTGATTTTGTAAAAGAATGTACTGGAACTGGAAGTTTTATGCATTGTTAATTCTACTATTTTGAAATTGGTCAAAACTGAGCAGAAGGTAAATTTCTCACTGTAGCTATCTGATATCTCGAGAACCTTTGAGAAAATAATTGTTTCTATCATCCTTTGGTCTATTTTACAGCTAATATTCAGTTACAGAATTAGACATGATAATAAGAGTTTTTCATAAGCCTATTTCTGCAAAAATACCCTGTTCAGGAAGAGCAAGTCTGAGTTCGTTTTGGGTTGTTACATGCATATTCTACTGTAAACCCCCTACTAATAGGTCATTCAGATAAACTTTCATCCTACAATTTTCTAGGGTCTGCACTATGATAAGCGGCACAAAGGGAACGGGCATGGGTAACCTGGGGCATTGCTGGCATTTTTGGAGTCAGTGTTAGGATTTGTGTGCCTGTAAACTTGTGAAGGGTCAATCAAATTTAAAAGCAGAAGTAGTACAAACAAAATGCACTTTCAAGATTAGCATCTTCCATCCAGATCCCATCCCATTTCCTGATGTTTCTTGGTCGATAACTTTGTTCTTCCCTTAAGTACATCTACTTTTTTTGCTCCCATTTACAATATACCTTGGTTTGTTTTTGTGCTCGATTAATGAGTTTTTTAAAAGGCTTTGGACAATGGGATTAAAAATGCAATGTGTTTCTCAAACTCTAAAAATATAATGGTTTCAACAATTGAAATAATTTGTGCTTTGACGTGTACTGCTCTGTATTACAGATATTTTCTTTTCTTTTCCCCTTTTCACACAGAGTATGATTTCTTCCATTGTGAACAGCACTTACTATGCAAATGTTTCAGCAGCAAAATGTCAGGAATTTGGAAGGTGGTATAAACATTTCAAGAAGGCAAAAGATATGATGGGTAAGCAAAAAAAAAAAAAAAAAAAAAATTGCCCTGATGGTGGATACATACTATTATGTGTCACGTTGAGGTCTGTCACAGTCATATAAGAAGCCAGGTCCCTTCATGATAAGTTTAGGATGCTTTTGATGAGTAGATGTAGAAAGTACATATATAGTGAAAGAATTAATTTAAATAAATACTTGCTATCAAAACAGCCAAACTGACTTGGGTTGCCAGAGATGTAAAGCTGTCATTCTGTAAATCTAGAGATCTTCTACTGCCCAGAATAATTGTTTAAAAAACCTGTTCATGGAAGTGTGACGAACTGATTTTTTTTAATGTATTTTTTTCTTGCTCTGGCTAACGTATATTTAAAGAAACAAGCTTCTATGACTAGCACTGCCTTCCAACAAGAATGCTTTGATTTTATAAATTCATATCTGTCTCTAACTTTAGGACTCTGATTTCAATTATTTTAACAAATAGTTGTTGTGACAATTGTTTTGCTTGTTGTAGTAAGCATAAGTAAATTACTAGAGAAAAAAATCCATCAGTGGGACCTATTAATTCTGAAATACCTTTTATCTTTCTGTATTGTCCCTTTTAAAACTATTTCTTAAACCTGTTAACATAATTTTGAACACTTTATATCAGAAAATAGTAGTTTTCAACAGAATAATGAAATGGGACCTCAATTTGGATTGAATTTTGAGCTTCACTTAGCTTTCAGTATTGGAAGCAAAATCATTCATCTACCAAAACGGGTTCCTTGCCTTTTATAGTTCAAGGCTGTAATGAAGACAATGCATCACTTTTGTGATAATTGCTTGAATTACTATTCCAAGTGAATGGCCCACTTGGGCTGATCTCTACTTTCTGCTAGTGAAAAAGGTGGCTTCTTTCCTTTATCTACTTTGTACCTTCTGTGCAACACTGAACCCTTCTTCAGAGACCACTGAAGTTGGTGCTTAAGACTTGGTTTCAGGTGGTCCATGTGTGAGTCAGCAGAGCACCAGCATGGGGGTTGACCTTTCTGCAGCATCCTCTCCCACCTTCATTGCTGCAGCTCTCCTGCATGGGGCAACCCCTGCAGAATTTGCCTTAGTGATTTGCCAAGACAGGTCTACCATCCATCCATTCGTTTGGGGACAATGAAACACATGCATAGGAAATGGGTGTGTGTTCCTGTGTAACCCAATGCTGGGGGGAGAGGCTGTGCTGCCTCCAAAGCGCATGGATGAGGAGCAGTGGATGCTCTGCTGGGGGACTGATCTGGGCTGTGGACACCAGACAGAACAACCACACAGAAAAACCCACTTTCTCTTTTTTTCTTTTCTTTTCTTTTTTTTTTTTTTTTTTTAATATTTCTACCTGTGATAGGTCAGCGGGGAAAGGCAGGGCTGTGGGTGGGAATCCAGGTGATGGTTCTTCTTCCAGCTCTCACCCCAGTGGAGGAGAGGGTGGTCTTGCACTGAAAGACTGTTGCTGAAGATCATAATTACTACGAAAAGCTCAGACACTGCCTTTTTTAAAAAAGAAAAAAAAAAAAGCTTTCCTAGTATAAGAAAAAAATTACTACAACACTTTTGTGATGATACTGGAGTTTTGTTTTTTAAATAAAGCCTATTTTCTTAAAGCTATTTCCAAACCAGCATTGCTAAAGCTCTAGCACAGATTGTTTAAAATGAAAAAGTGGCATACATTGATAAAAAGGAGACTCCTTTACATCAGCCTGGAGTTATTTTATATTCTCTGATCGTGCACAAGAGGGGAGCTGGAAGAACTCTTGTAGTTTAAAAACGGTGTTGTTAATTAAAAAGGAGGGTGTGTCAAGGCAGATGAGTTAATATAAGAAAAAAAAAATCAACCATGTTGCAAGTCACTGAAAAAAAAAATGCATACATGGTTTCGAGATAAAGCAGCCCATCTGTGTAATTTACATAAATTATACTAGTTCCTAGCAGTCCTGTGCAATTGATGCAGGATCTAGAAATTAGCAGAGCATGGAGAGGTCCACACCCCACCCAGCTTGTTACAGATTTCCAGTGGCTCGGAACTGCAGATGTGGTGGTGGGGACACCACGGATGAACAAAACCGGTCACCAGGGGCTTCTCTCTCTGGTCAGGGTGTGCTTTCCCGTGACAGCCCTCCTTATCCTTTGCACAGGGGCACTTACCATTTCACCCGCATCTTCTGCAGCCCGCAGAGTGGTCTCCCCTCTCTTGTCTTTGCCCATCTCCAGTTGTTTGCTGCCTTGTCTGAAGTCCTCTGGCTCCATCACTGCAGGGAAGTGCTCTGTGGCCACGTGCTCGTGGCTCCGTTGTATTGCACCTTTGCAGAACTCTCAGGAAATTACTCCTTTGCCTTATGTGGTTTCCAGCAGCTGGTTTCGCCTCTGATCTGCTGGTTCCTCCAAGGGCCCAGTGATGATGATGGGTAGTTTGTTGGATGTTTTTTTAAAAAATATTAACTGCAGCATTATTTGTAGGTAAATTTTGAAGGCAAACAGCCACAGCAGTGATGTTATGGGCCTGCTGATCTAGGTTGGAGGGTACAGTAATGCTTGAACATGAATGCACCATCTTATATTTATTTTTGTTAGCGCTTCTTGCAAGGAGTGTAAAGTTCATGATTTTCAGTCTTATGCTGGCTTTTTCAATGTTTCTTTTCCACCGTAGTTGAGATGGATAGCCTTTCTGAACTATCCCAGCAAGGTGCCAACCATGTCAACTTCGGTCAGCAGCCGGTCCCAGGGAACACAGCCGAACAGCCTCCATCCCCTGTTCAGCTTTCTCATGGTAGTCAACCATCAGTTCGGACCCCGCTTCCAAACCTGCACCCTGGACTTGTATCTACTCCCATTAGCCCTCAGCTGGTAAATCAGCAACTGGTAATGGCCCAGTTGCTGAACCAGCAGTATGCAGTGAACAGACTTCTAGCCCAGCAGTCCTTAAACCAACAGTACTTGAACCACCCTCCTCCTGTCAGTAGATCCATGAACAAGCCGTTGGAGCAGCAGGTCTCAACAAACACAGAGGTGTCTTCCGAAATCTACCAGTGGGTCCGTGATGAACTGAAACGAGCAGGAATCTCCCAGGCAGTATTTGCACGTGTGGCTTTTAACCGAACTCAGGTCAGTTGTCTTTTTTCTTATTTATTTTAAATCTTGAGTCCCTTCTTTCTCTCTATTTAGTAATTATCACC
Source organism: Antrostomus carolinensis (assembly GCF_000700745.2). Classification (NCBI taxonomy): domain Eukaryota; kingdom Metazoa; phylum Chordata; class Aves; order Caprimulgiformes; family Caprimulgidae; genus Antrostomus; species Antrostomus carolinensis. Next base: position 12,423 of record NW_010307293.1, read on the forward strand.
TTTTAAGTCTCTCTCCTCATTTCTGCCTTGTCGCTTAGCTCCCGTGAAGGGACTACCCTTCCTTGCAGGACCAGTGTTGGTACGATACATAAATCTTCAGTGCCTGGTTTGTGGCAATACCCACTGTTCTTACAGACACCTTGGTTCCTCTCCAGTTGTGATGGTTTGTGAATACCTTAACCTTAATATTCCCTGGAAAGGACATGAACAGCTCTGTGCAGAAACATTCACAGAGTCACCTGGAAGACTGCCTTTTGTGTTGCAAAGGTGTACCTGTACTGACTCCATGCATGGACTGAACAACGTGTCTTCTTTCACAGATGTACCTGAGTTGGTCTTTTATTCTTGTTTGTGTTTATTTTTATAATTTTCTAATTAAAGTCTTAATAAAATCTTTTCAGGCTTCTGAAAAGATTAAAAAATAAAAGCTTTATTTTTAGATCAACTACTTTTTCAGTATTTTTGCACTTTGTTGCAAAAACAGTAGTTGCTATGATTGCCAGTGTCCACGTCAGAACATATACTTCAGCTCTTCAATGCAGAAAAAACTAGCCCTAGCAAAGCTGATAAGTAACACTAAAATGTGTTATTTTTTACACCTGTTGTAGAAGCTAACCCTGTTATAATTTATTCTGCTCTATGAATTTAACTTAATGCCATGTTGCATGGAATTTAATCAAGCAGAAATTATGGAAGAAATGTCAGTATATCTAATGCAAATAAGAAGATCTCAAAATTTTAGAAATCTGTTTTAACAGAAAATAAAATACAAAATTTTTTAAAAAGAAATATTTTAAAAGACAAAGGTAAATTTACTTTGGGTTCCACATTTTTAAACTTAAGGAACAATTATTTGTCCATTCTAGAATATAGTAAAAAAAATAATAATTTTAACTTCTCATGAAATGTTGATGTTTATCCCTGCATAGCTTGGAGAAAAAAAATTCTGTTTCAGGTGCACTGGTACCAGATTTGAATCAGCATGTCATTGTAATTGTTCTGAATTATTATTGCCTTAAAAATTTTTACATCCTCCTTTAACTAAAAGAGAGTAGAGTCATGGTGTAAATTCTCTGTAGAGCTCTGTGTGTGTGTCTTTCCTCTTAACAGCAGAGGAGGTTTTCAAGATCTAGGTTTTTCATACCAAATTTCACAGAATACATGAACTCATGCAAGGATTACTTACGTAAGTTTGATTCAGACAGTGTCAGTTGTTATATTTGCAAATAAGTGACAGAGAGTTTCATTTAATACGATGTCTAATATTTTAACTATTGATACTATAAAGTATTGAAGTAATAATAGTAGTTTCATGTAACCATGAGTTGCAGCTGCCATCTTACCTAGGCAAAAAAACCAAGCAAATAATTAAGAAAATAAATAGTTTATTAGCTATTTACTTCTTTCTCAGATTTGCCTAAAAGCAGCTTGCTTTCTATCAGCTTCCTCCCACCTCCAAAGTAATTTGTCAATTTTTTGTCAGCTAGTCTTGCATACAGCTTTTGGTCTCTATCAGTTGTTCAGGAGCCGTATTTGTTACCTTAAATAGAAGGACAATTGGTGCTGACTGGATGTTGCATTTATATGACACAGTATAAGAAGGTGATCTTGAGATGTGATGAGTGTGACTGTAGAACCCAATTTCTAGTGCAAATCCTAATTCCTGATTACTATTTATTTTTCTCACTACAAATTTTATTAAATATTTGTTTAAAGTTCAAGTTTTGCACAGACGTTGTGGTTAACCGGCTTGGTAAAATGTGTTCAAAGTGACCCAAATCTGGAAGGAAACCCCAAAATGAACGTTGAAAACAAGTCCCATGAAGAGATATGAAATATATATGTAATTTTTTTTGCAATTTTCAACCAAATTGCTTAAAAGAACACAGAGTAGTATTCCTATATCCTACAAATTGTGTTAGCTAGTCAAATTAGTATTTTCAGTTAACTGCATAAGATTTTGCAGTATTTGTTATGTATTGCAGCAAACATAGGAAACAGAAAGGAAAAAGACTAGGAGGAGGAGGCTAGGCAATATTAGCCTCAGTGTTTTCAAGAAATATCTCGGCATACTTTTAATATGAAACAAAGCCCCATTGAAATCCGGAGGAGTTTGTTGTAGGCACATTTCACCTTTGCAAAACTGAAATTTGTTAATTGTACCCACAGTAACAGCTAATGTCCAAGTATAAATACAGGTAGAAATACCCATGATTCTTATAAGAAAGCATTTAAATTTATTTTGCTTGCTGTACTTCGGAATTTATCTCAGGTTATTCAAGGATACATCACATTTAACTAGAATTAGGGCAGCACTTTAATAAACTGATGATATTTAGATGTTATTTTCTAATATTAATGTAATATCTTTTGTCTTTTTTTTTTTTTTTTGCCTAGAGCAAGTGAAAATGCTTGTTTAAATTCATCTGCTGTTTTCTGAGATAAAAAGCTAACTCAGGCTTACTACTGACATTTTTGAAACTGTCATAAGCATATTTGAGCCGTGTCCAGGGACCATATCATGCCACTGGTTTCTGACGGCAGAAGAGCTCACTGAAATTGGTTAGGAGTTCTGTGCAAAAAACCCCTGGTGTCGAGATATGGTCTCAGATGAGGGAGAGATTTGCTTTCAGTGTAAAAGTTAAGGAAGGAAGTGAACTATAAAATAAGAGCAATTTCAAATAGGCTTTGGTGGAATTGACTGAAGGAGATAGCACCTCTTGCTTTACCAACTTGTGCTCAGCAATATGAATACAGAATTTGGTGGGGATTTTGGGTGGGAAGGGGAGATTCTACCAGCTTAGTTTGTAATTCAATACTTGGCTCTAATTTTCAAGAATTTTTGATTTGGGGGCAAAAATGTTAAGTAGAAATATTTCTCCTTCCTAACCCAAAGGAAATAATTTGGCAAAATTACTTCTAAAAACTAAGGTGTCTTTTTTTTTTCCATTATCATTTATTTATAAGGCAGAAAAAACCCCTCAGCCACACCTAAGAGAATTGAAAGGATGTCCTTAATCTCTTCTTGGATAACTTCCCCCCTACCCTTAACTTCAAAATGGTAGTTTCAAAAAATGTGTAGTTCACGGGAATGTACCTTGCAAAGTTTAATCAAAGAGGAGTCCAGAAAGCTATAACTTGAATGAAAATTAGTGTCTATATAGGCACAATAGAACAATTGTTGTAGGGGGCAGAAGTGGTTTTGGAGGGTGGAGCACCCCTCCCCAAGAGGAATTTCACAGTAGTCCTTCTAGGAAGGCGTCAGAGCGCAGTGTGGTCTGAAGTGTTATTTGTCCTTCAGCAGTTGCGATTCCAGCTGACTGACTGCAAAGAAACAGATTGAATCCTGTTAGTACCTCTTTGTAGTGCACCATGGAAAAGTTTGTTGAGTCAGGATTTGTGCTAGCAGATCCAAGTTTTACCTCAAGCATGGCTACCGAATGTGTTTCCCAGTCTCTCTGTTTGCTAGGGTAATTTTGGTGAATTGAGCTGCTTATGTTTCAGTTGCCGTTTGATCGAATTAATAAACGTGATATTTTTTCCAGCTGGTGTCATTGCACTGTACAAACACCTCCGCTCTCTTGAAAGAGCAAGTTCAGTTTTTCCTGCGCTTTTCTGGTCAGAAAATGGCATTTGTGATCAGCTCGCTGGCCCGGCGGGCACCGAGCAGCCATGGGGGGACGGCGCTGATGCACTGGGACAGTCTCCCAAAGTGCCTCTGCTGCTGGGAGGCTCTGTACTCTGTTTTGTTCTTCTTGAGAGAGGTGGACCAGAGCATCAGTGTTTGTTCAGCTGAACCATCTTCGGAGCCCTAAACAAGTAAAAAAAACTCCTCTACCATTTCTGTCTTGCCTTTGTAAATGTAAATGTGAGTCAGGAAAGGGAAAGCTTGGGTTCCCACAAGCAAGTCTGACATTTGACTTGAAGGCGTAGCGTAACCTGGTGCATGGCAGGGTGACACGTACGTACTGCACGAGCAAGGAGTTGTGTTAGTCATGGTTGTGGTTGGAACCGTGACTCGGGTCTGCCTCTCTCTGTTTGTGTACACTTGCAGCTGTAACATTTGCTGCATGAACTTGGGTGCTGCTGTGTGGAGGTGACCTCTCGGCTCTATCTTTGTCGTGCTTTTTGCGACTTTTGCCATGTTTGACTATTGTAATTTTTCTTCTTCCCACCAATGACAGTTTTTAATCTCAAGGTTTTTGAGTACTTCTCAGTGTTTCTGCCAGATACCTTTTCTCTCCCCCTCCTTTCTACTTCACCCCCATGCTTGTTTAAAATGTTAACTGCCAGGATACATTGCCTTTGGTTCACGTATAATGCCTTTTCTCGTATGTGAAAACTTCTGTGTATTTAGGACTGTGCTCATGCTAATTCTGGGCAATTGCTATTTCAAGGGAGAACACTTGGATGCAGTAAATGGCTCTGTGTAATTTTAAAACAAAATCTAAGTTTACACAAACCACCTTCACAGGCACTTTTTTTTCCTTTCCACTTTGTCTTTGGCACACTTTATTTTCCAGTAAAATGAAAAATGAAGATGGATTATTCAAAATTGATAACAGTAATGGACCATCATGTGATGTTTTATTGAATTTGAGTTCTGTAAATTATGTGGTAGAGAGAAATTTGCCTGCTTAAGTATAACAGAAATTGCCACTGTATTCATATAATTCTTCGTAGTGTAATTTAAGAAAAAGCACACTATCCATATCACTACTGAATAAAAGGTAAAAAGGTGCTATTACACTATCATGACAGCTCTCCTTTTGCTGCTAAGCGACATAGATAAATGTTTCTCCTTATAACTTACTTGGCAACGATCCAGGCTTGTGGGTGGAGCTTGCAAATCATCTTCCACCTGGACATGGGATGGGAGTATCCTGCAACGGAGAGGGATAGCGTTCAGGGATGTTCTGCGTGTTTTGGGGAGGTTTGGGCAAATTGCATTTTTCTTCTGGGAGCTTTGAAGTTCTATCAGGCTGATAAAATCTATTTGAATCAGTGATTATGTTCAAAGAGGAGACAAACTGGGGGCCAGACAGGCAGTGTTTTTGTTCATATTGGCAGACGCTTTCGTTTATCTCAATTTTTAAAGAATTCATAATTAGCTTTTGAAAGCCATAATATTTATTGAACATTTTTGTGCAATTAGTAATGAATTATACTTGTGATGACACGTAAACTTTCTTTTTTTCAATGGAACCTGGTAACATTTTAAGAAAATAACATTTCCAGTGCAAAAAGAATACAAGAGAGGAACAGTGAGGAGGACTGTGAGTCTGGCATTGCTTATAAACTCTATGCAAAACAGCATTTAGCTTTATTGCAGCCTGAGGTACAATATCAGGAGATGACACCAAGACTTGGATTTTGGTGAACCAGTTCAAGCCTGGTAAAATGGAACAGGAAATCTCTGCATATCAGCATGGGGCAGGATGTGAGAGCTAGTGTTTTCTTTCTAGGATTTTCCCATTTTACATCTTGCCTAACAGTCTTAAGCTGAAGTTTTGTGCCCAGAAAATTGAAGCAGTGGAAATGAAGTAATATTTGAAGCAAGCAAACTATTGTAAGACTTTGCCTACACCCGATACTACACCTTATTATTCATGTTATTTCCTCACATATTCTAACCTTTAGGTCGAAGCTCCTAGAAACAAACACCTCCTCCTTGCCTTCTCCTCGCTCTCTCATCTCCCATCTTCTCTCTTCATCTGTGTCCTCTGCTCTGCTCCCAGCTCATGCAAAGAGTCATGGCAGTGATGAGGGAAGGAGAGGAGAATGAATACTTAATGGCATTTCTGATCACCAAGAGGTGTCCTGCAACAATGGCTATACTGACAAACGCAGGAAAAATACATAAAACAATTTTCTTTGTTTACTTATTTCACTGAGGGAGGAAGAGTTGTACAAGAAAAATGGCCTTTTCTGTTTTTTCTAGCTGCCCACTATGTGGCAAAGGCTTATATGAGCAAATATTTTTATTATGGGCTTAAGTATTTTTCAAGGACGTTTCCTGTGGCTGACAGTAGGCTGGCTGTTAGGAAGGAGTCTCCTCTCCTGACAGTGATCAAGTCCACTTGAGTTTAATTTTTCTTTCTTCTTTTTAATCGTGGTGTGGTTGTTTTCAGTACAGTAGCAGTCAGAAATCCCATGTGTTTACACCTGAACATTTATTCTGTGCTCTGTAGACTGCTTTGACTTGTCTCCAGGCACAAAATAATTTTTTACCTCTCTTGGAGGGTGGTCATGTAACCTACCACTGACAAACAATGGTAACTGTGGGTTTTGAGTACTTAAAAGTAGAAGAAATGGTAGACAAGAATTTAATTTCCGTATTTGCTAATAAGTAAATTTATTATTAGACTAATCGTTAAGAAATTTTTTTAAACTTATATTCCACCCAAATGCTACTTCTGTCTGTAACTCATTCATTTACTTTCTGCGTAGTTTCTGCTTAGATACCAGAAAAGAGGAGGGATGAAGAACATGATAACAAAGTATCCCCCAGGATTATTATATTTTTAATCCTCCTCCAAATTATTTTTTGTGCCTAGCTCTGGAGAGACTGCTTGTATTTTCCATCCCATTTGCCTCTTACATGTGCAGGCACAGACAGGGCCATGAGGACCTTCTGGCCCTGGTGTAGTGGTTAGCACCTCCGTCCTTATCGCCCCCAAGAGATGGAGGGGCGACAGGGTAAATGCAGTGCTCAGAGCCGCACTGGGTGGGCTCTCGTCAAGCACAACTGCCCAAGAGCAGTGGCTTTGCAGCAGCACTTTTGTAAGGGGCTTTTGTCTGATAGGATAGGACTTTTGAGAGAGGTGACACCTTCCATAGGTGCTGTGAGCATCAGACTTCCCTATAGAGAAGGCTGATGCTTGGTAGCTTTCTGCTGCACTCGCTTAGGAATGGATATTTTCAGTCAGGATTGCCTCTCTTTGTGAGTTTTATCTTTTTTATTGCCTGCCTCCCTCCTTCCATTCACCCCTCCATTGTCCCAAATAACTTAGAACTGTCCTCTAGGAGAAGAAACACTGGGTTGTGTTATTTCTTTAAAATCACGTCTGTGTTCCCTTGTTACACAAGCAATAAAAGCCTCTCATACCAACCCTCTCCTTGTCCCAGCATGGCAACAGCATTTATTCTGAAGAGAAGTTCACGTTTGCTTTTGCAGAAGTTAGTTTTCTGATCACCACCTTGTTACTTCAAGACAGTAGAGCATTTTGTATGCCTGACATATTTAAAAGGAGAATTTGACAGGGGGGAGATTTCAAGAACCTGTTGACATTAAAGTTGTAGTTGCACTCACAGGTGCATAAATATTTCATCTTTTAGAGTAATAAGGTGTCCCAGACTGCCAGGCCTGCTCCATTGCTGAGAATGGAGATGAAATGATTACGTGGGAAACCTGCTGTGTTCTGTACAAGCTTCTGGCGACACGCTATCATCTGCAGCCTGCCCATCTCTCACTCACTGCTGTGGATGCCCTGTGTGCTGTTTCCTCTCATTCCCCAGTTCTCACTTTATCTGTCATTGCTGGACACTGAAAGTGGTCCAAGGACAGCAGTGGTAAATGGATGTAGGAAACGGGACCTGCACAGCAGGTGCTCAAATACATAGCCCAGGTGAGGATTGGGGTGTCCTGGTGAGGAGAGGGGAATGGTGGGAGGAGGAGGAAGGTGAGGAAAGGGAGAGCATCCAGCAGTGAGTTTCCTGAATTGTTAAACTCCAATATAAAACTCCTGAAACAAAATATTGACTAATAGAAAATATGGACCTCAATCAGCTAAGCAGTACTTTAGGAATGTTGGGTGTTTATAATCTCAGATTAGTTGTGAAATATCACTTATTTTCAAAGAGCTGTTTAAGCTGCTGGAAATGTGGAAAGCCATTTTTTAGGCTGGCTGTGTGTTTTGTCTGGGAAGCCTGAGAACACCCCAGTGTCATGCCTCTGGACTATTTCACTTATTCGTAACGTATCGTGATTGTCTGTCAACTGTGAAAGATTTCATGGCAAGTTAAGCTAGTAAAAGGAAGGAGACCTATTAGACAGATTCAGTTTATGTTGTATGTAAAACAGATGCTTAATAAAATTAAGGGGACAATTGAGGCGCTCTCCTTCCTAAAATGCCATTAATATATTCCTATGTGGAGTGAATAGTGCATTTGCTGCTCTCGTTCTCAGCCCAGAGAAAGAAGAAAGAGGACTGATGAGCACTGGCTTTGCAGAGCACGGTTTTACAGGCGCTCTCCTATGCTAACTTTCCGGCATATTTCTTTTCTTCCCTCCTTACAGGGCTTGCTCTCAGAAATCCTCCGAAAGGAAGAGGATCCCAAGACTGCCTCGCAGTCCTTACTGGTAAACCTTCGGGCTATGCAGAACTTCTTGCAGCTGCCAGAAGCTGAACGAGATCGAATTTACCAGGATGAAAGGGAAAGGAGCTTGAACGCAGCCTCTGCAATGGGCCCTGCACCTCTCATAAGCACACCGCCTAGCCGGCCTCCACAAGTAAACCACTCTCTCTGTCTTTGAGATTTGCTAGTTGCATTTTCTCACTGTCCTACCAGGTGATGCCTTTCTAAAAAAGAAGAAAGCTTTTACTGTTGCGTTTTTTGAACGCTTGTAGAATCATTATTTGCACTGCATATCACAAATTAAATGTAAGATATGTAATGGGTGATAGTAGCAGTTTATTACTACCTATTTTCTAGTTTTAAGATAAATTCTATCCATTATGACCTCTACAGATTTTTTTGTTCATTTTAGTGAGATATGAGCTTTACTGAGCCTGGAGCATGCTGGCTTTCGGCTGTTTTTTTTTTTTTTTTTTTTCCTGTAATTCTCAGGCGTTGCTTTTAATGTTAAAGCTTCAACTAGGGGTTTTGAAGGATTTGTACCACTAAACTGAGTGGGAATGAAAGCAGATATATGAGTACATCACATTGCCTAAAAAATTATCTTCCAGAAAACTAACAGGTAATATTAAAGGGATGGGTGAAAGAAGACTCCATCCCAAAATAATGGGCACATTTTCACCAGGTTGAGCTACTGACAACCAAATAACATAACAGACTTGCTATATCCATCCCTCTGAAAGATTGGGAAAAGTTCATTGAAGCTTCATTTAGTATTTGTTCAAATGAAACTCCTGTTGATTTTTGTGAAATCTAGTGGGACTATTGGTTTAACTCTCCAAAACTTATGAATTTTGATAGAGTGGGATCCAGAAATTAATTGGTGTAGTCCTTGTGTCTGTCAAGGTAACTCTGATGCTGGTTTTAGAGTACATGAGAAATATAGGTGTGAGCCCTAGGAATGCATAGGATTTACACAAGAAATGTGATTGTGAATTTAACACTCCAAAAACCAGTGTACTTTTTCTGAAATACTCTGCATTGCTGTGGCTCAGGGTTGTACCCGTGCAAGGACAAAACAAACTGATCTACAGATATGTGGGAATCATGCAATATATGCAGACCAGATTTGCTATACGAAGTGGGGCTCTGGGATTGTGGGAATTTCGTGATGGCTGAGTATATAAACACAGAGCAGTTTTTTTACTAACCAGACTCAGGCATGTGCTGTGACTATATTCTGTACCCATTCTGAACACTATAAATTCCTCCAGGTTATTTTTCTAATTATCCTGCAGCTAATGGATGCTAAGGACCACACTGAAGTAACAAATAAAAAAATTGTAGGAAAAGGGTGGACAGAAGATCACTTTGACCTGCTACAGTACTTTTCACAAGAAGAGAAACAGTTTTTAGCAGAAAGAACAGATTGTGCTCATGGTCTAGTTTTGTTATCATTAACTGAGTTTAGTCTGTGAAATCCACTATAGATACTCTTCAAGATAAAAGATGAGAATCTGTTTACATAGTAATGCTTTAGTGGGCAATAGTTAAATACAGATAACTGTTTAAAATAACATTTGAGTTTGTTTTAATATCTGTACCTGCTCCCACAGCCCAGGTGATTCAGAGCAAAGGCTAACCTTCCTTCTTAACTTATCTCTCTCTGCCAAGGTAATGTCTCACTCTGTCTCAGGTGGTCTTGGGCAATTTCACAGCTAAAGAACAGAGTTAATTACAGGACCTTCCAGAAGGATATCAAGTCAGAGGTAGTCCTTGTATCAGTTTTAATTCGGACTTTAAAACTGTATAAATCCCTTGCAGCCAGAAAGTAAGTGAGATTTGGTGGTTTTCTTAACTGACAAAACATACAGTATAAATCCAAGTTGAGGGGTCAGAGTTTGGGGGAGGCTATCTGTCTGTACTGTGCTCTTGTTCATAATTACATTTCATTTTTTTAGTGGATGTCAGGAGTATAGTTAACTTAATTGCGACAGTTCAAATAGCATACGGTTTTGTTTTGATAATTTTCAAAAGGAAAACAGGTTAACAAGGAAACCTTATAGACTAATACTTGAGGTCTACAGAACAAACTAGTCATTTTTCTAGTTGTTATATCATTCTCTTTCATTCAGCAAAACAGATGTGCTTTACCTAGTGGCTGGACTGAAGATGTAGAAACCTCTGAGTTGGGATTCTGTGTGACTTTTTTACATGTTGCCGGTATTACCTAGCTATAAACACATGTAGCACTTGCCATCTGCTACTAAGTGTTCAGAGCCCTAAGTTTAAAAATTGAAATACCTGTGTTGGTAACATAAATACAGTACTTAATGCTGGAAATAATAATGAAATTATTCTTGTAGTTGCACTGGCAAGTATAACTTTACCAATCATAGCAGAAATAAATTATAGTCAGGATACTGCAAAATTATTAATACAAACTACTACTCTTGATACCCCCCAAATGTCCACAGTTTATTGAATATTTGATACTAAGGAAATAAAACTACTAACATCCTTACTACTAAATTTATTATAATTATTTAAAATTCACTATACAGGAATACAGCATAATATTTTTCTGGCTTAGCCGTGAGCTTCTTGGATAACTACTGAATGACAAAACAGACGGTTTATCCTGACAACAGAATTTACGCAAGAGCCAACATATTTAATATTAAATCTTTAGACCAGTGTAACATTTGAAACAATTAAACTATGCAACCATGAAAAATGGGAGCTAATATGCCACACATGAAGGTTTATTTTGCAATTGCAAGTTATCAGTTTAGGAAGGATGTGAAAATAAACATCCTGAAAAGGATCTATTTTGCATTTTTGTGTTGCCAACTGGTGGCCAGACAGTAGAGCAGACTTAACCATTTAGCAGCTGAGTTTTTTCTGTATGAATTTTGCATACTGTTGCATGCAAAAACAGAAAGCATGACCTTAGAGATTTGATAGGATAGTAGGAACTCACCAAGCATAAACCCTGGTACTTGAGTTAGAAGGAACCGTGTTGAATTTATCTCATTTTTACAGCATTCTTTCTAGTCGCTACTTGAGCTAATGTATCTGGATTGTTTCCAGTTCTTTTTTGAAACCCTGTAAGAAGCTCTTTGTCCCCCTTCTCCCTTTCTCTTTGACTTAAACAAAAAAGCAAAATCTTACTCTTTTTTTTTAATTTAAATAATTAGCTTCTAATGCATGAGCTTTGGGATACACGTACAGACCTCTAAGCTGGTCAAGTTGTAAAAGTCTGCTACTGTCTTCCACACTGGTGGAGTGAGCATGAGGAGAGGACTTACACATGAATTTTTCCCTCAGATGTTGTTCATCTTGCCACCTCCTGGGGCAGAAGCCTGTCTGTCAGGCTCTTTCCTGGAGCAGTGGAGTTTATAAATATTAGTATGTCTATCAGGTAGGTACTGCATGGAGACATAGTTCAACTTCTCCAACCTAGAAGGAGCTAAAAAATGCCCTTTATTGTTCTGTTTCTTTTATTAACTATTTTTTTTTCACCTCTTCAACACCTTCATCTTGCAGATCACCCTACAGAGGTCCTTTCTGGGTATCCCTAAGTCAAGCTGAGAGAATGAGTCTGTTGCATGTTATGTGGGAACGAGTGGATGTGGGGATACTTCAGGAGACACTGAGTGTGGAGCTGTGTTAGGGGTGTATTGAGTTCCTCAGGGAGGTGCTAGGGTTGGCCTTTCCCTCTCATTGAGGCAGTTCAAGGGCTGGAGGGAAGAGGACTCCCTCCTCCTTAGTGCAGCTTGAGAGAGGATGGAGACACATGACCAAGTCACAGATTTTCTTTTCCGGAATATTCTGGTTAAAGCTTGTTAGCCATCCTGCAGTTATGAACACTTCCTTCTCAGGACAAATAATCTCCATTTCAGCACAGCTGAGGAAGAAATCCCTCTCACCACCCATATTCCCCAAAGAAAATTTGTGCTAACTCTTGGGGCCCATCATCATCCTATGTAAAAACAGAGTATGTGTAACATCAAGAGCAGAATATAATTTTAACGAGACAATGTTTTAAGTATCCACAAATCTTGCATGAGTCATGGTCCTGGGTACTCAATTGACAAAAACCTTCATTTTCATAAATATAATCCTGGCCTCCCTCTGACTACAGTGAAATTACAGTTCCTTCATGTTAAAACAGCTTGTGTCCCAGACATAGGATGTTGCTCCTGAAAGACTGGTCTTGAGGAGGACACATCTTTACTGATGTTTGAAGACCAGTGAACCTCCATTGCAAGGAACTCTGGATAACATCAGCTCCTGTAAAACTTGACGGTGGAGCCCTGGAGTTCAAACGCATGCACACGCCGTACATCACCACCAGCAAAATATTTATTTGTAAATCTGCAAAATCTGAGATTTAGGTTGACAGTCTTTGTGCCAAGTTGCATTTTAATGAAAGTAAAAATGAACAAAATAATAAATGCAACCCCCCCTCACCCCCCCACCCGAAAACCACCATGGAGGAGAGTTAATGGAAACCCTGACACTTAACTGTAACTGCACTTCCAGGCGCCACTGTAATAATGGAGTAGTAAACCTTGTCCTGATAAAAGCTGTTCTGAAAGCAACAGCATTTATTGTACCTCCTGTGCTATTTGCAGAGTAGAACTGAAAAGTAGTTTGTTTTGCCTGGAATGAACTACTTTATGAATTTTAATGTACGATGTAATATTAAAAGCTAAACCAGGATTAAAGAAGATTTTTGTTCCCGAGCTAAAACAGTACTTATGAGAATGTGTTTTAAAATACTTTTTTGTTTCAGTTTCGATGGGGAAGAAATGAGCTTCCATGTTTGTGAAAAACTCTTCAAATTGGTTATTCCTTCTATAACAACCTGTCCTTTTTTTAGTAAAATTGAAATAATCCAGAGCTTCTTGCTACTCTAGTTGGTCTTATTGTATGAGAAGATATATACCTGGGCAGGCCAGGAGGGGATGGATGTGGTTTTGGGGGGTTTGTTTTTGTTTTTTTTTCCCCAAGTCTTTCTAAGAGACCAAATTTCTTGGTGATAGGAAGATGGCCAAATGAGTTTCTGGTTCTCAGTGTGTTATGTTTGTAAAATAATGCTCCCCTGTTCAGTTAGTGTTTGCAAAATTTGGTTACTGTGAAAAAAAAAAAAAAAATTAGCTGATCTGTGGCACAGAAAATGTGGCTATAAGTGTGGGTGGGGTGAGAGGTTGTGCTTAAGTGTGGATGAGATGAGAGATTATGTTTTGGTTTGTTTTTCTCTCCAAAATTAATACTTTTTCCACCTCCCCTCCCAAGTCCTGAAGTTGCACTGTTGGGGGCTTTTTTGTTTTCTGTTGGGTTTTTTTTGAGGAGGAGGGTGTTTTTTCAACCCAGCTTCAAAGAGCCTCTGCCTTGAGCTCAATTCTAAATTCAACACAACAGCCTAGATGCTCGCTACGTATAAATTATGAAACAGTTTTATGTATGGATATTCTCCAAGAGGTTAATTAGCATTATTGCATGGAACTCACTAGACCAGAGCAGACCAATGGTCCATCTAGTCCAGCCACAGTCTATACCTGTTCTGTGAAGAGAAATTGTTAAGAGGTGGGGGAAGAATTTTTATACTTGGCCAATGATGTAAATTGGGGAGGGAGAGGAAATGGCTATGAGCAACATCTCTTGGTAATCCCCAAAGCGATGATTTTATGACCTTAAGACTTTAATTCTCCTGAAGCTCTTTAGGCTAATATGGCATTTTGATACCAATATTAGTGTTTTCTGTTGTTCAATTCCTAATTCAATATCAACAGAAGGCAATAGGAGTTGTCTTTTTTTTTCCTTTTTTTAACTTCAGTGACATTAGATGCTGTTAAGCTTGTGGTACCTGTGTAAAGATAGATGTGATTTGCCAACCAGAAAGAGGATTTTCAGTCATTCCTCTGTGTTAAGTGCATATCCATATTAAGTTGGGCATTGAAAAGTGTGGACTAAGATGCAAAGTTTAAATTGTCTCCAATGTCGTTTGTTAGTCTTGAGTTTTGGTGATCTGAGTGATCACAGCTTAATGAAGTGGTCTATGAAGTGCTGCTACAACATGAAGCTGTCTTTTGAAGCTGAGTAGCAATCAAAAAGGCAGTGTGCTTACAGAAAAGAGGCACAAGAGCAAAGTGTTTCCTTCCCAAAAGGTACTGTGGACTTGTGTATACTAGCTGAATACCTGCATCATCTGGTCCTCCCCTCAGGACCCTCAAAGATTAGTTACAAGTTAGAAATATTTCTTTGGGAAGGGACTGAAATAATTTTGCCAAAATTTAAACTCGTGTTCCAAGAAGGTGCGTTGACAAAGCCATCACTTTTTTCATTTTCCAATTTAGCTTAGCCTGATTTTTACATGCAAGCAGAGAAGCCTGTCTCCAGTTGTGTATTTAAGATTCCCATTGGTTGTCAGTTATCTTTTAGTGAATCCTTTTCATTTAAAGGTTATAAAATTGCTGCTGATTTTGTAATTTTCAAATGATTTCACTGTATGGTGTTCAGGAGATGCACCTGCTCTTGTGGCCCCATGCTGATTTGCCCAGTGTGAGGCATGCATTTTCCAATTCTGTGATGGGAAGAAAGATGGTTCATGGTGCTGCTCCTCAGGCTGTCCATTGCCAGGTCTTTCAAATGTTTCTGAGAAGCTGTTGGCCCAGGCTTGGCCATCCTCTACTGCAGTGTCACCTGTAGAATGTCCCACTGCAGAAAAGGAAATGCCTCACACTCCAGGTCACAGCTGCAAAGTACCAGTTGTTTTCAGATGAAAGCAAATCACATGATAAACTGTATGCCACATTCTGGGATTTTTCTCTATTTGTCCACATAATGGACATGTGTTAGCACAGCTCCTGAAAAGCCTGATAGACAAATCAGGCTCAGCAAGTGGCATGCACTCCCAGTTTCTGGGTTAGATTATTTTGTCTTAAAAGCACTATGGAGGATAGTTAACACAAATTGAGCCTGACATTTCTAGGAAAAAATGGCCTGATGATTTGCCTAAGTACGTCTCTCACCCAAACCCTTTGACTCTCGTATCATGAGACCTGTGACATATGAAAGCTCATAGAGAGTGAGATTAGAAGATGAATTATCCTGTTGTCATGATTTCCCTTTGAACCTCGAGGGACTTCAGAGCACAAGAAGGTGCTGACTTGCACTGATTAAACTGATAGTGAAAGTGTGGTTTTAGATGCATAATTAAGTGAAAGCTGAATCACCCCCTGGAAATGCCAAACTGTGTCCATTAGATTTAGAGGTAGCCGGAATGACTAACTTAGACTAGATGTGTAACTTCTGAATGGCTAAATTAATTCAGCTCTCAACAACCTCGGTTTGTACCACTAGGTTTGAATAAATATCTAAAGGTTTGATTTTTGCATCATCACTTTGTGGTTTCTTGGCAGAAATCCAGTCTTTCCTTTCCTCTGGTCCGCTTTAGGATTAATGATCCAGTAGGTCCGCTAATCTTGGGCAAGTGTTGCAAGACTAGCTGCTTAAGAAAAATGTTTTCAGTAACTATTGAGAATTGTAGGATAAGCTGAATACCTGCTGATTTTTTTATACCTCTCAACTGGTATGACAGAAACTGCACTGTAACCTTGGTGGGATGATTCTTGATCTTGAAACATACTTCCATCATATCCAGAGGATGAAGGATAGTCTTCTGCACATCATGTTACTACAGATGTATTTTTTTGTTTGTTTTCCTTAATGCTGCAGATGCAGCATAGAGTTGATAGTGTAATCATTCTGCCTTGTTTTCCTGTGGGTTTTTTTTTTTTTTTAACCTGAACTGCAAGAAGAATGAATATTTGATGTAAGTTTGTGAAATACAACTAGAATTAATAGTTTTAAAAAGCCCTGTCTTGATTTCATGAATGGTTAAAATATGCGTTTTTCTAAATTATTACTTTCTTAAAAGCAGCTTAAGAATTAAACTGATAATATTTTAGAAAGTTAAATCTAAACTCACAACTTTTCTACATTGTCATGCATTGTTGTGTACTGGACACAAGGCATGAATCAAGATATATCTGTCAGTTTTTTATTTCATGACATGGTTACAATTTTGACTTAATTTGTATGAGGCAAAGAAATCATGTAAGGATTCACAAGTGTCTTCAAGAATGTTTGACAGGTTTCCACTTAGTTTGTTTTATGAAATTGAAATTCACAATGGTCAGCTAATGATAACTCGAATTTCAGATGCACTCACCTTTTGCAATGTGCTGAATTTTCTTGTTTCCCAGTTACCTGAACCATGGATAACTTAAAATGTTAAGTTTCTGAAAAGCTGAAAGGTATCAGAGCAAGACTGAATAAAAGGAATAAAATGGAAAGGGAAAACACTTGGGG
>NW_010307293.1:29383-34096 GCF_000700745.2 Antrostomus carolinensis
CTCAAGCACTGTTTGCAAAGGTTGCGGCAACTAAAAGCCAGGTAAAGTTCCCAGGGTGCAACAGCCTCCCTGTCTTGTGTGCTTTCCCCTTCCCTCCTCTGGTTTTTATCTGTTTCTGTGTGAGTTACAACGAGTGGCTGGGTTAGCACACCAGCTCCTTGCTGAGTCCGAAGGTAACATCTAGTTACCTTTGACTGGGCAGAGTTGAGAAGTGGCTTCCCGAGGCACATCCCTCCCTCTTGCTCGCCAGCAAGATGCCGTCTCTGCACGCCGGTGGGTCTTGCGCGGCTCAGAAGCATTGGGAACATCAGTTCTTAGCTGGCACGGATGTGCCAAGAGCTGTGTGTGAACTGTAAATATTGCTGCCAAATTCATCTCAAGGCTTGGTGTTTTGCAATTGTACGCGCTGTAAAGAGGAGCACTGGGGTTAATTTTTTTAGTGAAAATGCTTCATCAGAAACAGACCTGGGTGCAGGAGACCTGCTGGTGAGGCTGTGCATTGTGCAGGAGACCTGCTGGTGAGGCTGTGCATTGTGCAGGAGACCTGCCGGTGAGGCTGTGCATTGAGGTGGGGCAGCATTGTCCACATCAGAAACAAAAACCCAACAAATTACAGTTATGCACGTTACATCTCAGAAAACATATATAATCTTTGTGGAATACGCTGGCTGCTTGGTTACCTGCGTGTGTGCATACACGTATATTGCATATTCAGTTTTAAGCCTTTGTTATGTGGTTTCCTATTCTGTTTTCTTCAACTGAAGAATTTCTGTCAAGTTTAGTAGCAAGAGAGGGAAATCAGCAAGCACTTGTTGGGTGTGATTATCAGAAGCGACATGTCTTCTGAGAAAGATCACCAGAGCATGCAAAAGCATTGATTTAAGTGAGAATGTACTCAAGAAGCAAGTAAAGGAAAAATGTATAAAAAAAATGGGAAAGACTAAGATCACAGTTATACCAGCGCTTGAAAGAAATGGTAAAGGCACCAGTGCTTGCAATTTTGAATTTTTCATGTTGGATTAAATGTTAAGTCCGCTTAGTCACTGTTCCTTTACTTTTCTAAAATTGCTTCATAGAAAAATACAGCATCTTCCAGTGAAAGCTGATAATGATCAGTTACACCAGTGTTTCTTGGGCCGTCAGCATTTTAGTGCTGGTTTTCCTTTTAACTTCTCTTTAACTTTTGACTTCTGCGTTGTTCACGTTTTGGAGTTTAGTCCATTTCCATTGTACAGAAAGGATGTAGTCTCTTAAGTTATATGCTATAAGGAGCATTTAAAGGGATATTTTGGAAATGTTATATCAAAATGATTAAACTCAAGCTGTGGACTGTAAAAATTATAGCTTTATAGGCCACATGCCTGCCTACCCTTCAATCACTGTCAAAGTGATAATTTCTACAATAATATGTTTCTTTTATTGTTGGATTCTGAACACCAAGTGCTGTTTAAACATTAAACTGAATTGTTTATGTTAGTGCTGTACTCTGTGTGTCATACATCAGGCCACTATAATCTCCCATGGAATGTAAAAATTCTGTCATGAATCATGGCTTGTATATCGGAAATTACTGTAATTTTGATTGGAAATTACAGGCCTCTTGAAATGTTTCTAATTATGATAGAATGTTACAGCAGCTTCCAACCTGGGTGCTCCTCAGATGTCTTTATTTACACGTCAAGACTTGGGGTTAGAGAACTGTCCGTTTTCTACACGTTTCCATTGCAGTTCTCTGCAAAACTAAGGTATGAAGCCAATCTATCAGTCCACGTAATTTTGATCTGATCTGATTTGTGTAGTAGTGTATTTATTTAAGTGTGTAGTCTTAAAATTTCTAGGAGGGACAGCTCTTCCAAAAAAAACCGATGCTGACTTTAAAAGGGACAGGTAATCAAAGTGAAGCACAAAAGCTTCCAGAGGATGCGGTGCAGTTTTTTTAGAGTATTGGTATAAAATTTAGATCCTTGTACAAACTTTGCTACCAGATACAGAAAACAAACAACACCAAACACAGTGGTTCTTTTTCCTTTTATTGTGGAGATTATGCCTGTGTTCTCAGAGATTGTTTTTCTCCCAGATTTAAGCAATGCAAAGTTATGTGTTAAGCAAGCTTTCAGCTCTGTAGTTAGCCAAAGTCCCATTTGTAGTAGAAAGCTGCTTCACAGAAGTAACGTTTTAGGTAAAGTGGATGTGTTGAGTCTTCTCTAACCAGTTGACTACTAGGCAGCCAATTAATAAGCTTTAAATATGTAGCAAAGACACATATATTAAAGGAGATATCTGTACTGTAAAAAATTCTGTGTTGGAGCTTGTCAGTGGTACAGGAAAGTATTTCTTGGGGCAAAGAAGTCTCCCTTGCACAAAAAAGAGGCTTGTTCAAACATATCATTTAAGAGAACCTCTCTTGAGAGAGTTTCTTTTTGGTATGGGTTTTTTTTTATTATTATTGTTTTGGGATAGTGGTTTCCTGCTCAGAACTGGAAGTCATGGGATAATCGCTTCCAGTTATAGTGAAAAGTCTGGAGGACACATATTAGGAAATGATGTGTTGGTTAACAGTTTTGTTTTTAAAAATAACTAAAATTGAACATTGGTGCTCTTATTTTGGATATAAAAACTTGATTAATTCCTGAGTGTAGTCTGTCATTATGGTATAAAACAGTATGTGACCTAAACCAGCTCTGCTAATGGACAAAGATAGTAGTTTGCTTGAGGGCGGGTTTGTTTTTTGTTTTTGTTTTTGTTTTTTTTTTAAAGGAATTTATTTGGGTCAACATTAGATTGGGTGTTGAAGCAGCCAGCATCTGCAAGGTAGCTGGGCTTGCCTGAGCCGGGAGACTGCAGATAACATTCTGCTGACTAGAGCACTTTGTACGGAAGAGATATTAAATGATGTGATACAGAAGTTTCTATTTAGGTAGTGCCAAGGTAAAAACCGAGGCTCTTCCCTTTTGCTGTGTTAGTGCCTTTGGCAGCAGTTACCTAATTCACAGAGGACCACATGTGGGCCTGATGCTCAACAAACCAGCTGGCTCCAGGGGCTCAGTGCGGTGGAGGTCATAGCACAGGGCCAGGAGGGGGTGACAGGAGCAGGATGAGATTGCAGTGACATTACTGACACTATGCTCTGGCTTAGGTGAGTGATGATTTGCATACTTGTAGTTTCACGGTGTGCTTTGCTGGTGGCTTGTTGACTTTCCCAAAGAAAAGGGACTATCTCGCACATGGGTTTGAATGAGTTTAGGGACTTGGCTAGAAGATTCCTTCAAATGTTTTATTCTTTTCATGTATAGAAATGTATGCATTCTGTATATTTTTAAAGTTTATATGTTTTAAGGATTGATGTATTATATGCAGAATAAATTCAAATTCTGTTAAATTCAAATTCTGTTATTTCCTCCCCCATTGCTTTAAAAGTTAGTATGGTTATATTGAGGAGCTAAGGAAGATATTATAATTCAAATTGCTTGAATATATCATATCGTTGAGGATTTTTAGAATTGCAATTAGCAAAACACCTAACATCAGTACTTAAAATCTTACATTTTTATTGCAAGTTGTCTACCTGATAGGTCTAGCTATTTTTTTGTTAGGTTATGTTGAAAAGAGAGCTTTAGAAAAGTGCGTGCAAACGGAAGACAGAAAGGTTTACCAAGTGCTTTGTGGCTGCTCCCAGGTTGTTGTTTTTCAGTGGCAGGATAGCAATACTAACAAAATTGTTTGCTAAAATTTAATCAGCACACCTGAATTAGTCAAAATGAAAAGAATCCACACATATATAAATTTGTGTCACATGCATTACTTTTACAATTTAATCATATTGGGGTTTTATTCAATTTATAACCCGACAGTCTGATTCAAGTAATTATGAAAGCACATTCTTAATTTCGTTATTTCAAACAAACAAAAAAAAGTTGATTTGTGTAATGATCATTAAGGCATCATGGTTCAGTAACTGTGCATTGGTTACAATGTTTTCATGTGGGAGCCAGGGGTGAGTTTTTTTCTTGATGGTGACAGATGCTGAAATCTAATTTTATTCCATAAAAACAGACAAACAAACAAAAACCCACCAAACCTAGGAGCCCTGAGAGATAAGGCAAGTAGAGACTTATAGTGCTCCTGTATGTTTGCTGTGTTTTAAGAAGCTACATTTATGTTCATGGCTTATGCTGAAGAGCTGTGGCCTGCACATGCTAATATGGAACAGGGAAAATCAGCTTACATTGCTAAAGCTTTCTTAAATTTAGGAAATTACAGTTTGCAAAAAGTGAAGCAATATTAAGTTCGGTGACTCGGAGAGTCCCATGCACTACAGTGTAAGGCCCTTAGCCTGCTTTATTATAGCGAAATAACTTTATAGTAGAAAAATAGGTAAAATTGATGCTTTTCTGCAGTGTCAATCCTGCCAATTACTGTGCCAGGTAGGTGTCAAATGCCCTCCCTTCTCACCAAATAAAAATACCTATACTACCTATAAGTTGAAAGCGAGACACTTGGCTCTCCCAGAATCATGCTCTGATTTTAATTTTAGTATAAAACTAATGGAGTACTACCCATACCTCCAGAAACCTCCTGTAATTACAAAGAGTTTTGACCCGTTACTTCTGAGCTGTTGCACCATGTTGCACAATTTCCTGTCCTTCTGTCCCCATCTTTCACTTTGGTTAGGCAGTTAGCCCCATGGAAATGAGGAGTTTCACATGCAGAGCA